>NW_025049966.1:0-14929 GCF_019279795.1 Protopterus annectens
TTTTTAACATTTTATCTTGTGAAGTACTGCATAAATACGATGGTCTTCCAACACCATCCTGCTCATTCCTTAAATACATTACCATTATCCTACCTTGTGCTTGCTCCCAAATTTCAATACTGTCCTCTGAACAGCATTTTACATTATAAAAAAGTAATAGGGCAGGATTCACAAAGGATTGCACAGAGTCTAAGAGTAGTGTAAGACTCCATGCAGCCTTCGCAATCCAGGAACAGCCCAAAGTCTGTGTAAGAGACCAGCTAAAATGTCTCTTACACGGAGTGGGCGTGGATAAGCTAATCACCTCACTTGCAGCTGAATAACATGCAAATGAGGTTGATTAGTGATCCAGGAAGCCCAAAACAGCCCATGTAAGAGCCGTTTTAGCTACAGAAGTGTACTCAGTTGACAACTGAGTACGTTTCTGCAAAAACCACAATGGAGCAATGTCAGCTCCAAATAAAGGGTGCATATGTGTCAGGCAGCATGCCAATGGCCAAATATGTGGCCATTGGCAAGGTAACCTGATGCAAAAGTAATAAAAATATAATTTTTTCGATGTTTAAACCCAGCGCAGCCCCGCGCAAATGGGCTGCGCTGTATAAAACATAAAATGTGGGTTTTATGCAATACATGGATTTACAATGCAGGGACCAGCAGACCAAAAACAACATGGCCACCGTTTAGTGGTTGCTAAGGGTGGAAGCTGAGTCTAAGAGATGTAACTAAGCATTAGTAGGCAATCTGATGCAAATGAGTGTTAGGATACTGAATTCCACTGTCACATAGCAAATGAGCACATTCTGAGTAGTGTAAGAGTTACAGAAGGGGGAGGAACAGAGTAGGAGATAGGTGACATCACAGGGGGAATGGCAGAAAGAAATGCAGTTCATTGGAGGTGAAAGTTACATGACAGATGTCAGACACATATCATGGAAAGAGGAGTGCCACAACATAAGCATGGGAAAGTCAAGAAATGGAAGGTGTACACTGTTGCCTACACCAAAGTTTCTTGCTGGGCATGCATGCGCACGTATGTGCGCCATGAAGCGCGAGTAAGACAGTGTGCACACGGGTAAGGCAGACTGAGCATGTGGGAGCGTGTTGGTAGATGTTTAACACTGTTTGTGCGGGTGTGCGCACGTGTAGGGCATACTTAGCATGTAGAAGCCTGTTGGCAGAGCTGCAACACTGTTTGAGCTGGTGTGCATGTGTTTTAACCTGAATAAGCAGATTCTAAACTGTGTAAGCATGTGTGCACGTGTGTAAGCCACTGTGAGTGTGTTTCTGCTGGTATACACTCTGCTCCCCCCTGAGGAAACAGAAAGGAAAAAGGAAGCAACAGAATTAGTAGGAAGCTAGCAGGGAATACTGCTGGAGCTAGCAGGTGAAAACAATTAGAAGCAGGCAATTACACAGGCAGAATAGTAGCTCAGCCCAACACTTAAAAATCTGCAAACAGCAGTGCAAGATGTTTCTCTCAAGAGACACTGCAAGACAGGAGTAAGCTATTAGAAGTGAAAACGGAAAAAGCTGAACTCAGAGCAGAAATGTTAGGGGCTGCCATAGCTGTCATAATGAGACATAGGCGACTTGCTGAGGGTGGTGACAATGCAGATGGTGCCAGACAAACCACAGTGAGGAGACGGAGAAGAGTGTACAGGCCCAGGGTCACCTATCATGGGTTACATGAGCTGGAGATAGTAGAGCGCTATAGAGTGGACAGAGAGCTCCTGCAGCAAATAGTTTAGCTGTGCAGGCCACGCCTCACACATAGAACCAACAGAGGGGAACCCATCCCAGGGGAAACCAAGGTATGTGTTGGCCTAAGAATACTAGCGACAGGTACCTTCCAGAGACCAACTGGTGATATGATGGGGATATCACAGGCATCAGCCTAAAGGGTACTGCACCAGTTCCTGGATGCCATGTCAGCACATGTCAGTGATTATGTATATTTCCCCAATGCCCATGAGGTATTGGCCAGCAATATGCGTCTCTTCCAGCAAATAGCGGAATACCCTGAGGTAGTGGGTGCAATAGACTGCACGCACATACGCATCAAAGCACCAGCTGGTGAGCGGGGTAGGGCCTAAATTAACCGCAAGGGCTTCCCCTCCATCAACCGCCAGGTCATGTGTGATGCCCAGGGCATAATAATGAATGTGTGTGCTGGCTGCCCTGGGAGCTACCATGATTCCCACATCTGGCATTTGACGCAGCTGTACCAGACATTTGCCAATGGGGACATCCCACACGGACACCTAGTGGGGGATGCAGGTTATGCACTGGAGCCATGGCTGATGACACCCCTCAGAAACGCACACACACCTGAACAGGAACGCCATAATGAGGCACACGCACAAACACGTAATGTAATAGAGCATGTGTTTGGGCTGCTCAAGTCACGGTTCCGGTGTCTGGACACATCTGGTGGAGCCTTGCAGTACACACCAACTACATGTACCCAAATTGTCATGGTATGTGCTATGCTACATAATATGATCTTGCGAAAACAGCTGCAGCAGGACCAGCATAGGGCTGGGCCAAACAGCCCCCCACCATTGCCAAGGCCATCACAGGCAGAGCATGACTCAGAGGAGGAACAACCTGAGCCCGCCCCAGTAGGCAGAAGGAGGCGTGCCCAGTATGCCCTGGCCTTGGCAAAGAGGCAACGCATAGCACATACACTGGCTCAGTAGGAACCCTGGGAATGATACCCCCTCTGACTCACTCAAATAATAACAGGGAAGCCTAAAATGACATGACCTGCTCACAAACATGTACAGGGAGTGTAATATGCACATCCGACAGAGGCAGCCCTGCAGCACCACCTGAGGCATGAATGCCATGTGTTAAGTAATGTAACACCATGTACTATATGCACACCTGAGGACCCTGACTAACATCCTACCCTCACCAAGCATCATGCCACAATATGACAATGAGATGATCAAGTGCAATAATTGGCTGGAGTATCGCAGTTAGTCAAAGGGGATCCAATGTATGCCAGCCTGGGATGACATGCTGAGCATGACATGATGCTCCACCTGCTAGGACTGGTGTGCACCTATCAGTGCAGGCCATATGGATACTGGCAAAGGCTGTTGTTACCCACAGCGTGCCCTGAATAGGTAAGGCTCAAAACACAAACCTACCTCCATAGGTATCAGAAGGGATAAGAACCTAGATGTAATGCTACCCAATGCCAGAAGTCGAAACAGCAAGATGCATGCAGTCTATACTCACCCAGTATGGAGAATGTTGATATCTGTGCTGTAACAGAAAACTGGGTCAAGGCTCACAACAGCACCCTCACACTACCAGGTTACACCTCATACTGTGCTGTACAGCCTCAAAACATGGAACAAGCTACAAAAGGAGGGTGACTAGCAATAATTGTCAAGGATAACCACACCCCCATGTTGGTACCACAACAAGAAGCAGCATGGACTAGCCATGGTCAAGTAACAGTGGCTAAAACTGCCCCCCAGTTTATAGCCTGCTACAGACTACCGTCCCAACACCAGGAACTGCACCTGGCCTATGCTGGAATACATGAATATATCAAGTCCTCCAAACCACATTATATTGGGTGACTGAAAATACCCAGACATAGACTGGGAGCATTATACTAGCCCCAACACTGTAGGACAAAAGTTCATAGAATCCATAAACCAAAATGCCCAGGAACAACGTACCACTCCCACAAGAGGTGTAAGCATACTGGATGTGATAATCAGCAACATGGGTACTGGATGGCAAGACGAGAAGTGTATTGCTCACTGGTAAAACCAGACCATAGAGTAATCACACTGGATATACAAATCCTGACCACAGTCCCTGGCCAGAAAACCACAGTGAAAAACACGTGTAAAGCAATATTTGCACTCCTCCAAACTGATGTGGAATCCATTAAAGGTCCTGTGCAGGTGCAAAATATGGGCCACACCTCTGAACCTGTAATACAGCCATTCCACGAACACTGCCAAGAATGTTGGATTATGCAATCCTAAATTAAAACAAGACACAATGCCATACATGCAGGCATCTGGCATGGTGGACACCAGCCATAACCAAACCATGCAAGAGAATGAGGAAGCTACTACATGATAGAGCAAACATAAAAAATGAAGTAATCACTGATCAGTAGTATGGCAATAAAATATGTCCACACATACAATCCACTAAGGCCAGCCACAACAAGTTGAATCTGAATCTTGAGGCAATGTTACACCTGCCCCAAGTACACAGACAACCCCCAACTCCTCCCAAGAAATACAAATATATGTGAGAGATGCAACCATCTATCCAAACTGGAGGCTGAGCTCCACAACTCAGTACTCCCAAAACTAGTCAGGAGGAGAAGGTAACCACACACACCACAAACCCAGTCCCACATAGACCTATCACAACTGCAAACCAAAGACATAAACACAGAAAAACATTCCTGGAGGCCCGAATTACAAACACACCACACCAACAGAGGCCTCCAAAGCAGACACCCAATCAAACAACCTCCAAACATAGCACATGCAACACATAGTACACAAAGCTGGTGTGCCAAACAGTCACAGGCCAGAACGAGAAACAACATGCCTGATACAGTTGTAATAGGTGACTCCATAGCGAGACACACTGCTGTACCGCACACCAGACTGAACAAGGGAAAGGGTACAATAAGCTGCCTGTAGGCTGCCACAATACGCCACATAACACAAGTATGCAGGTCACCCCAAAGCAAGTAGAAATATAATGCAGTCATAGTCCATGCTGGTGTGAATGACCTGAGATGTACCTCCCCGGACTACATGAAAAGAGACATAGATGAGATCTCTGATTATGTAGTCCAGGCCGGTTTGACACTGACCGTTTGCAGCATCCTACCCTCACCAAGAATGATGCCACAGTACAAACACGGAATGATCAGTTATAACAAGTGGCACAATTACTGGTGTCATTCCAAGGGGATCCAATGTCTGTCTGCTTGGGATGTCATGCTTGACAAGCTACGCAGCTGTTACAGGGATGGCTTGCACCTGTTACCCCTGGGCGTCTGGATATTGGATAAGGCTTTTGCCACCTCCATAGAGCCTTTCATAGGCAAGGCTGAAAAGACTAACCCACCACCCTACAAAACATAAGTGGAAAGAAACATAAGGGTAATGCTGACCAATGCCAGATGTGTAAACCCCAATATGCATGCTCCCGAGGCCATCCCCAGTATGGAGAACATTGATGTCTGTGTAGTGACAGAAACCTGCTGCAAGCCTCCTGACAGCACACCAGCACTACCAGGTTATATCACATATCATGTGTCATGGCCCCAAAACCTGGAACAAAACATAAAAGGAGGGTGAGTATCCATATTCAGCACAGACACCCATACATCCAGGTAACTGACAATGCACAAGGCATTGGAGTCCCCCCATGTGCAACTAACCGTAGGCAAGACTGCTGTACAGTTTGTAGCATGCTACAGACCACACCCTCACACACAGGAACCCCACCCAGCTGTCCTGAAGACACTGGACAGTATGAATGTCCCACCAAATACCAAACAGGGTACTCACAAATTACCACATAGGTGGTAAACCATTATGTATGGAAGGAGTAATCAGGGACCTAGGGACACAAGTGGACAGTAACCTGTTATGTGACACTCACATTGCCAATGTGGCTAGGAAGACTGTCTACATTGGACACCGTATCATGAAAGGATTCACATCTACGTCAACAGAGGTCATTTTGCCCCTATACTGTTCTCTTATCACACCCGTAATCTAGTACAATGCCTCATATGGGATGTACCTTACCTGACACCTGCAGCAGTTAGAAAGACCTCAAAGGTACCTCACCAAGAAGATAAAGGGTCTCAAATATATGTCATATGCTGCCTGGCTGTAGACACCCCAGCTGAATGCAGTCACATACTGCCTACACAGAGGCACTGCATGCTTGTTGTACAAGGCCATGTCCAACACAGGAGTAATGGGCATGCTCCACCCCAGAAAACTCAAAGCCATCGGAGCTGTGAGAGTGAGAGATGTCAACCTCAACACATAATGAAATAGGATGTGCTGGAGGGACAGATACATAACCCAGAGGCTCCCCACACCCTGGAACAGAATTCTACTCCATGTTAGGCAGAGACCCTCACTGACACTCTTCAACAGGAATCTTGCCAAGTGGCTGGATGATCATAGAGTTACACTGGGGGTCTTCACTGTGTCACGTCCAGACAGAGGCACAGCAAAGCAAATCATAAATGGCCATAATATTCACATAGCAAGGGGTGGCGAAAGCCACACACAATCTGGCTAGGCTAACAAATAGCCTAGTATGAACCTATGAACCTATGAAGATACAAATTGTACAGGACACTAAGGATAATCCCAAGGCTTCCACAACTGATGGTAGGAACCATGTTGGGAATTCACAGATATGCTCTGAATCACACAAATATCACAAACAACATACCAAACACACACACATATTGCCAACATACATCCTGACAGGTGCAGTGCAACCCCCCCCCCCGAATGCAAAATATCTATCCCAGCAGACTGTTGGCCCCCTGACATTGCAGATACTGAGGTAACATCCAGCATCTACAAAGCAAAACACATAGCAGCAATGTTATGAGATGGTGTCCTGGGCTGAGTCCAACATGGACTCCAAGACGAATAGAATGCCAAATCACACTACTGCTCAATGTTAGCCTTACCACAGGATATGTACCCAAAGAGCAGTGTACAACAACAGTGGTCCTTCTCAACAAAGGTGTTGCCTGAATGGATACTGAAGACTACCACCCCAGAATCCTGAGTAGCTCGGTCTGCACAGCTATGGAAAGGATCAGCATGTACCGCAGACATAAAGATATTGGGGACCTACTGACACCGGACCCTACCCAGTGTGGCTTTCTTAAGTGCAGATCCTGCCCCTAAACATGTTTGACTCATTTGAAACAGTAATTAAGGTCATTGATGAGGGCAATGTGGTCCACACAGCGTAGCTGGACCTTGCAAAGGCTTCTATACAATACCCTACATGTTCATTATAGATATGCTCACCAGCTTAAATATAAACCCCTATGTCAGTAGAGGGGTTGCAAACCAGACCAAGGACAGAACAGACATGGTCAGACATGCTGCAGCCATGTCAGACTACAAACCAGATATAACTGGCATCCCACAAGGCTTGGTCCTGGAATCTCCCTCGTCTGGTATATATGTCCCATAGGTACAGGCCAACATGGAAGGACTGTGTCTGAACATGTTTGCAGAGGACTACAAACTGCTCACCATATCTGACCCTCCAGCTGACACAAGCATCCCACAAAAGGGCCACATAGAAACAGACAACTGGTGCCATAGTCATGTCAGCAAGCTAATTGCAGAAAAGTGTATAGTCAACCCCCGTGGATATACAGTAAGTGCCCACCAATTACCACATAGGTGTTAACCCATTACGTACTTAACATGTAATGAGAGACCTGGGGACACAAGGTGATAGATATCCTGCATTGGACAAACATGTGGCTGTAGTGTTCACAGAAACATACCATATACCCACCTAATCATGTAGGTTGTCAGATCTAGATAAGGGGAGGTCATTGTGGCTCTGCAGTCATCCTTCATCAGCGTTACAACTGAATACAATAGCCCCTGTGGGATGTACCTCAGCAGACACCTCCATCAACTGTAAAGTTCCCAACAGTACCTCACCAGGAGTATCAAAGAGCTTGCACAGATGCCATGTGTTGCCTGATTAAACAAACTGCAGCTACACACACTGCCATACTGCCCACCCAGAGGCAAGCTGTGCCTGATGTATAAAGCCATGTCCAAGCTGGTATCAATAAACATGCTGCACCTTGTACAATCTGAATGGCAGTGAGCTATGCACATGAGAGACCTGAACCCCAGCACTGACTTACATAAGACAAGCTGTACTGCATGATCCATAATGTAGAAGCCACCCCCACCCATGAGTAAACTCCCAGTACAGGCTATCCATAGAGTCACTCATTGATTCTCCTCAAGAAGAATCTTGATGAGTGGATGGGAGATGGTAGCTTTACCCTGGGTATCACTGTTATGTCACAGGTAGACAGAGGCACAGTATACTAACCATGACATATGTCATGGCAAATTCCACTTACAATGTGTGTCAAAGGACAAACACACTCTCCGACTAGCATTAGAAATGGCCTAGGGCACATCGCTAGTGTTTGCAAATGTACACCTATGTTGTGGAATACACTACCAATGTTGGACAAGCCTGGTTTAAGTAGTTCATATCTGAACATAATGCAACATGGTCAGATGTGCACAACTGGCCCCTAACCAGGCTGTTGTGCTCACTATCGAAATGTAAAGCAGTGATAGGACTAAAGCCTAGGATACTGTCCACCACAGTCAAAATACTGAACCAGTACACTATACAGTACTACAGTGTTAGGTCAGTGTGAAAGGATGTTGACAACTGTATGCAAAGTATCCCATGCAAACCCTGCAGGCACAGTATAATCCCTGTTGTGTTCACACACAAAGCATTTGGACAGTAACTACACAACATGACACACAACACGCAACCATAAACGGGAGATATTTGTTGAAGTTCACACTCATCCACAAATGTGGTGGGCTGCAGAGTTCAAAATATGGAAAGCTCACACTGGACATGCTCACACACTTTGATAAATGAGACATATGTCAGACAACATGCCATGGGAAGGCTGAACTGGGCATGCTCACACACTTAGGCCAAATCTCAGTTTAGCAGTTGGCCACACATATCTGGTATTTGTACGTGTTATTCCAGGAACCAACCACATTACAGCAATCTGCCCAGTGCACACAGTTAAATGACTACAGAGACATACGTGATATAGTGGATCCCTCCCATATGCAAACATCTTCCACAGATACACAAGTTGTTCATACAAACAGGGAATGCTATGGCAATAAAGACCTGCAAACAGTCTATCAGCAACAAATAATGTGCATTTGACAATTAAACATATGGGTGTAGAGGTCAACACTAGGCTGTTTGCCCTAGGGAATGACAGCTTAGCCAGAGTGTGCTTGGCGTCTGCCTCTCCACAGGATGCACATTCCCCTTTCTAAACACTGATGATGTCAGCACCCTATAAGTACAGCAGGAGAAGGGAAACCTCTCAGAAATGTGAATAGCTCACTCCGCTAAGGTGTCCGAAGTGTCATAATATACTTAGGTTGGGTTTGAATCCTGCAAACGCTCAGTGTGTGTGAGTGGGGTTGGTGTGTGTGCAAGTCTGTTTGAGAGAAATGTCCCTTTTGGCAACTGGGAAAACATAATACAGGATGCACATTCCCCTTTCTAAACACTGATGATGTCAGCACCCTATAAGTACAGCAGGAGAAGAGAACCCTCCCAGTAATGTGAATAGCGCGCTCCACTAATGTGCACTCTTTGAGTGTCATAACATAGTCAGGTAGGGTTTTGAATCCTGCAAATGGCAAGTGTGGTTGGTGTGTGTGAAGAAAATATCCCTTTTGGCAACTGGAAAAACACACTACAGGATGCACATTCCCCTTTCTAAACACTGATGATGTCAGCACCCTATAAGTACAGCAGAAGGGAAGCCTCTCAGTAATGCAAATAACGCGCTCTGCTAATGCATCTGTCTCAAATGTCATAAAATAGTCAGGTAGGGGTTTGAATCCTGCAAAGGGCAAGTGTGTGTGTGCTTCTGTGTGAAGAAAGTGTCCCTTCTGGCAACTGGGAAAACACACTATAGGATGCACATTCCCCTTTCTAAACACTGATGATGTCAGCACCCTATATGTACAGCAGGAGAAGGGAAACCTCCCAGTAATGCGAATAGCATGCTCCGCTAATACGTCCATCTCAACTGTCAAAACATAATTAGGTAAGGGCTTGAATCCTGTAAATGCTCAGTTGGTGGGTGTGCAAATCTGTGTGAGGAAAATGTCTCTTTTGGCAACTGGGAAAACACAATACAGGATGCACATTCCCCTTTCTAAACACTGATGTCAGCACCCTATAAATACAGCAGGAGAAAGAAAACCTCCAAGTAATGTAAATAGCATGCTCTGCTAATGCTTCTGTGTTGAGTGTCATAACATAGTAAGGTAGGGGTTTGAATCCTGCAAATGGCAAGTGTGTGTGTTTGGATGAGGGGGGGTTAGTGTGTGTGTGAGGGAAATGTCCCTTTTGGCAACTAGGAGAACAGACTACAGGATGCACATTCCCCTTTCTAAACACTGATGATGTCAGCACCCTACAAGTAAAGCAGGAGAAGGTATGTGGCATGGACAATGACTGAGTCATATGTGTCCATGCCTCTGACTGACCTGTATGCTTGTGTTATGTGGTGGACCATAGTGCCCCACGGGCATATCACTGTGACCTTCACCAGCCTAGTGAGCATGACCACACTGTACCGGACAATAAAGGTAGCTAACACAACTGTGGCAGGTGTGTTGTCTAGCCGTACAGGCTGTGACTGTTTGGCACACAGGATTTGTGCGCTATGTGTTATGTGTGATGTGTTCAGGCATAACGTATGCGTGTGTGCCAGCTACAGAGGTATGTGCCTCTCAGGCAGGATGCTATTCTAAGGCTCCATGAATGGCCCAGTGTGTACACATGCTTGTATTGCTGTCAGTGTAGGTCTACATCAGACTGGTATTGTAGTCACTGTAGTATTGCATGCCACCTGACAGGTTATGCCAGTACTGGGTTCAGAGTGCTTAGTCCCCAGTTTGGCTATGTGGTTCCATCTCATACATGTGTTGTACGTCCATGTGTAGGGGAGAGGGTTGACTGTGTACATGTGGCAGCTGTGACATTGCCACATGACCCACATATTCCACAACTGTACCATAGAGGTGACTGACAACTGACCTTTGCACATGCTACCATAGTATTGTGATTGCCATGGTGATTAACAGCACATAGGGCCAATGGGTAACAAGGTACATAGGTTCATAGGTTCATAGCTTCATACTAGGCTATCTGCCCTAGGGCATTTAATAACCTAGCCAGAATGTGTTTGGCTGTTGCCATCCATTGTAAATATATCTTGCCATGTCCTTTTCCGAGGTTAGTATACTGTGCCTCTGTCTAACAGTGACATAGAAGTGATACCCGGGGTAAACCGACAATGTCCCATCCACTCATCAAGATTCCTCTTGAAGAGAGTCAATGAGGGACTCTGCCTAACCTGGACTGGGATTTTATTCCAGAGTGAAGTGAGCCTCTGGGTTATGAATCTGTCCCTCCAGCATGTCCTATTTATTTCAGTGCTGAGGTTCAGGTCTCTCAAGCGTGTAGCCCGATGGGATTTGGATATTCTCAGGTGCAGCATGCCCATTAATTCCAGGTTTGACATGGCGTTATACATTAGGCACAGATCGCCTCTGAACAGGCGGTATGCCACTGAGTAGAGCTGGGGTTTCTTTAACCGGTCAGCATATGGCATCTGTTTGAGCCCTTTTATCCTCTTGGTGAGGTACTTGTGGGGTCTTTTCAGTTGCTGCAGGTGTCTGGTAAGGTACATCCCAACAGGGGGATTGTACTCAATTATGGGCCTGATGAGGGATGAGTAAAGAGGCATGATGTCCTCCCCTGATGTAGATGTGAATCCCTTCATGATGGGGTGGGCTATATACAATGCCTTTCTAACCACTTTGGCCACGTGGTTGTCAAATGAGAGATTGCTATCAACTTGGGTCCCCAGGTCCCTAATTACTTCTTCTGTACGTAATGGAGTACCACCTATGTGGTACTTTGTGGGCACTGTTTTTGCCAAAGGGGATGACTATACACATTTTGCATTCAGCTGGAGGCCATGGCTCTGGCACAAGTTGTCTGTTTCTATGAGGCCCCTTTGGAAGATGCTTGTGTCGGCTGGAGAGTCGATTATGGCAGCCAGTTTGCAGTCATCTGCATATTTGGTCAGCCACAGTCCTTCCGTGTTGGCCTGTACCTCCAATAAATATATACCAAACAAGAGAGGTCCCAGGACTGAGCCTTGTGGGACACCACTTGTAACTGGTTTGGAGTCTGGCATGGCTCCAGCAGTTCTAACCATGTGGGTTCTGTCCTTGAGCCAGTGTGCAATCCATCTAGTGACATAGGGGCTCATATTTAAGCTGATGAGCTTCTCTAGAATGCCTGAGTGGGGTATTGTTTTGAAGGCTTTTGCGAGGTCCAGGTAGGCTGTGTGGACCACCTCCCCCTCGTCAATGGCCTTGGTGACTGTTTCAAAGAAATCAACCAGGTTTGAGAGGCAAGATCTGCCCTTAACAAAGCAAACTGGGTATGAACCAGTGTCTGTAGGTCCCCAATATCTATATTTATGTGGTCCATGATGATCCTTTCCATAGCTCTGCAGACCAAGCTAGTGTGGCTTATGGGGCGATAGTGTCCAGGATCCGTTGAGGCACCACCTTTCTGTAGAGGGACCACTGTTGCTGTATGCCACACTTTGGACACACATCCTGTAGTAAGGCTGGGATTGAACAGTAGTTTTATGTTTGGTTGTAGCACGTCTTGGAGGTCATGTAGGACACAGCCTGGGACACTGTCTGGTCCCATTGATGCAGTGTGTATTGCTTTGGAGAGGGTGGCTCTTACCTGAACATCTGAGATGTCAGAGGGGCAGCACTCTGCTGGGATACATATTTGCCCTTTCGGTGTGGAGGGGGGTGAGAAGTTTGCACTGAACCTGTCAGCTAGAATGTTGGCAATGTCTGTGGGTTTGGTGTTTCTATTGACATTTTGGACTACCTCTGAGCATATCTGGGAATTACCACCCAGGTTCCTAACATAACTGAAGAAAGCCTTGTGATTATCCTTAGTGTCCTGTGCAATTTCTCTCGAAGCTGGCCTTAGACATTCTTATGAGTGCCTGTAGTTATTTGCTAATACTGATCAGTGATGCCTTCCCTTTTTGGGATTTTGCTGTATCATTTAGTAGCTTCCTCCTTCTATTGTGTAGTTTGTTTATGGCTGGGGTCCACCAGACAGGACGTCTGCCTTTGGAGGATTGGGTCTTGGTTTTATTTGGGATCACATGACCCATGCATTCCTGAAGGTGTCCATAGAATGCGTTTATAGAGGAATCTGCAGTCTGGTCTGTAGTTTCCACAGGCCCGGGGGCTTTGAAGGTTTCCACCTCAGTTTTGAGGAGTGTGAATTTGCTTTAGAGAAGTTGTTCACTGTAGTGTTCTGGGCAGGGGGTGGGTTCGGGATGTGAATATCCAGTGAGATTAGTTTATGGTCCGATCTTACCAGTGAGGGATACACTTCTGGTTTGGTGCATAGAGTCCCCATGTTGGTGATGATCAGGTCCAGTATGTTTCACCTTCTTGTGGGAGTGGTAACAAGTTGTTCCATAGCATTTAAGCTCATATATTCTAGGGATCTTTGGCCTAGGGTATTGGAGCTAGAGTCATGCTCCCAGTCCATGTTTGGGTAGTTGACGTCGCCCAATATAATGGTATTTGGAGAGACCTTCATATTTCCACTGTTCACAAGATGGCCGAGTGCAGTTCTTGGGTTTGGGAGTGTGGTCTGTAGCAGGGTATAACCTGGAAGGCAGTTTCACCCATTGTTAGTTGCACATGGATAGTCTCTGATGCTTGATGCTTTGCCACCAACCTGGAGGTGTGGGTATCTTTGATGAATATCAATACTCCCCCTCCATTTGTGGTTCTTCCAAGTTTTGGGGCTGAAAAGCATGGTATGAGGTATAACCTGGTAGTGCTGGGGTGCTCTCGGTAGCCCTGAACCAGGCATCTGTTACTGCACAGATATCGATGTTCTCCATGCCAAGGAGAGTTTCGGGTGCATGCATCTTGAGGTTTAGACTTCTGGCATTGGGTAGCATTACTCTTAGTTTCTTATCCCTTGTGATACCTATGAAGTTAGGTTTGTCATTTGAGCCTTACCTAACATAGGCACTATGGGGGTAGCAAGAGCCTTTGTCAATATCTGAAAGCCCAGGGGTGACAGGTGCAAGCCATCCCTAGTGAAGCAGGTGGTTCAACAGAAGATGAATATGTGAGGGTGTAGTGCCTGTGATTAGTTAGCAGTAGCATATATGACTGCTCACGTGGGCAAATGCCAGGTAAGTCATATGCAATGTGTCACAGGCAACGTACATGTGAACAGGACAAACAGTGACATTCTGTCAAGTGAGACATGGACATACATATAGTAAGCTATGCAGATGTCACTAGGAATCCACAGAAGCTTTATAACTATGCATTGCAGGTGGGATCAGTATTCCAGGGTAATTGCAAGCAAACATGCATGCAAACAAAGCTACAGTAAGCAGGGCTCCATATAGTCCATTGTACAACAAACAAGCTGTACCACTTCCAGTAGGTAATACTGCAAATATGCAGGCACTATGCACATGTACATGGAAATACACAGGTCAGATGGCTAGGGTCCAGTCTCAGCGCACAAAAGTGTACAGACCATGTACTGTCAGGATGTACAATAACTGGATGGAAACCGATGTGCTCATACCTGCAGTAATACACATGTCAAATAAATTTTGCCAATTGTGACACTAATGGAATCATTTATATTGCTATTTGCAAAAAATGCCCCTCTTTCTATGTGGGAAAGAGTGAAAGAAGGCTCAGGCAAAGAATATATGAGCACTTATATGATGTTAAAGTGAAAAATGAGAAAAATGCACTCAGTAAGCATTCATTAAAATGTGAAACTCCGGGTTACCAATTCTTTATTTTGGAGGTTGTTCCCACCAATCCTAGGGGTGGTATGTGGGAAACACTCATTGAATATAAGGAATTGTATTGGCAACTCCTTCTGGATGCAAATCGGAATTTTGGGCTTAATGACATGGTATCTTTAGCAGGGGGAAATTAAAATTTTAGGG
>NW_025049967.1:0-14222 GCF_019279795.1 Protopterus annectens
AAAAACAAAAAGAGAAAAGGTAGGATACACACTACTCTAAAAGAGAGAGAAAACCACCTACATACTTGAAGGACTATGAGTGTAAAGTTGAAAATGACGATTATGTGACAGTTAATGTTGACTATTGTTACAGACTAATATGCAACACACCGCAGAGCTTTAAAGAGGCCATGACTTCGTCTAACTTGGAGAAGTGGGTCAAAGCTAAGAAGGAAAAACTTAAGTCTTTTAAAAAAAAAAAACAGCACATTTACACTTACCACACTGCCAAAAGATAAAAATGGAGTAGGGGGTAGTGGGTTTTCACTGTAAAAGACAATGCAGATAATACTGAGACTTACAAAGCCGGATATGTGGTTAAAGGCTACAGTCAAGTCGCTGGTATAGACTATAATGAAACATTTGCACCAACTGCAAGTGTGACATCTGTACGCAGTCTAATGCAGATGGCAGCTCAGTACGACTTAGAATTGCACCAGATGGATGTACAAACGGCCTATTTACATGTTCCTATTGACTGTGAGGTGTATATGGAGCAACCTGAAGGTTTTGAAAAAAAATCAAATAATGATGAAAAATTGGTTTGTAAACTGAATAAGTCATTGCACAGATTGAAACAATCAGGGTGTAACTAAAACAAAATGTTGTACGATTATCTTTGTAAAAATAGTTTTATCCAAAACCCCGCAGACCACTGTGTATACACTAGACAGGCTAAAAATAAAAAAACAGTCCTAATTATATGGGTTGATGATCTCATTATAGAAGCTAGTGAATCACCGAACAATGCAAAAGAAATGATCAAAGCTAAATTTAAAATGAAAGATCTGGGAATGCTAAGACATTTTCTAGGCATTGACTTTATCCAGAATAGCAGTAAAGTAAAGATGAACCAAAAGAAATACATCACAAAAATTCTTGAGAAATCTGTTATGTCTAATTGTAAAGTAAAAAGTACCCCTTCTGAACAAAAAACAAACTTTAAATGTGACAGTGAATCTACCAATCCAAGAAAATATCGTGAGCTTGTGGGTAGTTTGATATATGTTATGACAAGCACAAGGCCTGATCTTAGCTGAATTGTAAGAAAACTTTCACAATATTTGTCACAACCGAGTGAATCTCATTTAACTCTAGCCAAACATGTGTTAAGGTACTTAAAAGGTACATTGGACAGAGAGCTGTGTTACAAGAAAAGTGAACAGAAACTTCAGCTTGTGGCATACAGTGATGCAGACTGGGCAACAGGTTATTGCTTTAGCCTCAACAGAGACGGACCTATTATTTCATGGAAATCAACAAAACAACACACAGTGGCTTTATCTACATGTGAGGCAGAGTACATGGCATTGGCAGCAACAACACAGGAGAGTTTGTATCTTGTGCAGTTGTTGCGTGGAATGAATGGAAAGTACAAGTGTATGCCAGTAACAATATTTGAGGACAATCAAGGAGCAATCGCTTTGTCAAAAAATCCAGTAAGCCGACAGAGATGTAAACATGTTGACATTAAGTATCATTTTGTTAGATCAGCACTTAATGATGACAAAATAAGCCTTAAATATTGCCCGACAATGGACATGGTTGCAAATATCTTTACTAGACCTGCTACAAAATAAAAAATTAAAAGGTTCATGTATTACGTATTTGGAATGTAAAGGAAGAGTTATCCAAAATATGTTCTTAAAACGTATTTGTACACAGTGTAAGTGGGGGTGTTGGCTGATAATAATAAAAGAGTAAATGATCGTATGTGTGCTCTTACACTGACGTCGTTGGTGTGGAGAGGTCAAGAGAGGTCATGTAACCATGTGCTTTATAATAAAGGAGGAAGTGAGGGTTGTTCCCCCTCTTCCGTTTTTAACCAGATTGATTGCCTTCACGTGTGTTTACTTCCTCTGTAAATGTATGTTTAACCTGACTTTCTTGCCCTTAAGATGACACTGCCAACACCATTACATTTTCTTTGCTCACTGTATTCACTTTACCTTCTCTAGTCCCTTCTTCCACAAATTCCATTGCCCCTTCCCTGTCTTTGTGAACTCTCCACATTTCATAACCACATGTTTACAGTATATTCCTTTATCCTTTGTCCTTCCTTGTAGTACATATTATCCTCATTCCTTGTCCATGTAAGACAATCTAACATGAAATTTTGCCTCTGGTCAGCCCCAGAAAATGTAAAGCCTTTCTGCTGACCATTTCTTACCCTACATAAATTGTCTATGTCCATCTCACACATCCCCGGCTCCCTATAGGAAACTGCATCTTACTAAGTATTCTATTCATGTTCTGAATGACCACGTGTTTTAATCATGCCACTAGTGCCACCACTCTGCTATCATTACCGCTTAACTCTATTATATACAGTTAAAAAACATCTTTAATACTTTACCTTTATCACCATTTATTCTCCTTAACTCAGTCAACATACACCTCCCACTGTTCACTTCTGTCTACGTAGTTTCCTTCCCCATCACTGACTTATCACCATATCAAAGCCCTTCTGCATAGCTTGCCAGCCATACACTTTTTCATCATCTTAACCAACACACAACACACAACACACAACCATTTTAAGTCTAAAGTCTATACATCGCCCTCTCTCTCTCTTGGCTGGATTATTTATTTCACTCTATGTTCTGCTTTATAAATGGAATACCACTCTTCTACTAACAATCTTTACCTCCCTGATTGCAATACTTGCCCCCTCCCCTCCCACAGCATCTTTTTTTCCCCCAAATGCTTGCCACCTGAGCATTGACAATGACAGGCAAACGCAGTTGCTATTTCTAGGAGAAGCTGTTCTCATTGCTAGCAGCATCATATAAACAACCAACCCTTGAGTCATTATTCTCACCAAATCACCAATCACCCAACCACCTACATTCTTAAACTTTGCCACCCCAAATAATTATCCATTCAGTATAGCAAACTAGCAAACTTAGCAAATCTCTACTCCCTGCCACCACCTATATCACAGTTCACTTACTTCCTTCTCATTCTGCTTTTATATATACATATACATATATATATATATATATATATATATAGAGAGAGAGAGAGAGAGGGATGTGTAAAAAAGGTAAAAAGCTACACAGACAAACCATTCAGTAAAAAACTGCAAGGAAAACTCAGGCAAGCTAGAGTTTTCACTGTGTTTGTGCGACCTTTTTACCCTTTGGTTTGGATGTTAGTTGGGATATTTTTTAGGTACCTTAATGTTTATGGGCTTCAGCTGTGTTTTAAGACTCTGCATTTATAAAGCATAGCCAAAGAATCCATAAAGACTTATAAAAAGTCATGGCATTTAGAAGCCATGTAGCTGAAACACTTGATGTCCTTAAGGGGTCATTTGCATAAATTACATATGAGACCAATACAGGAGATTTGAAGTAAGTGAAAACTTTAGCTTGGCTGTTTTTTTTTCTTGCAGTTTTTACAGAATGGTTTGTCTGTGTGATGTTTTTACCCTTTGGCTGTGATGTTAGTTGGGATATTTTGCAGGCATCTTAATGAGTATGAACATCGTCTGGGTTTAAAGAACCTGTGCTTTTAAACAACAGCTAAACAATCCACTTATCTTGTGCTTACAAGAATAATAAAGAGATGGAATATGCATGTCCCCTGTTAGTGAGATTGGGCTTTATTAGCCTGAATGTATCAATAAAAAGTCAAAGGCAATCAGAAACCACGTAGCTGAAACACCTGATGTCCTTAAGGAGTCATTTGCATACATTCCATGAGCCTTCATTACAGGAGGTTTAAGGTATCATACAGTGAAAACACTAGCTTGGACAACTTTTACTTGAAGTTTTTACTGAATGGTTTGGACGCTAGTTGTTATATTTTGCAGGCACCTTAATGCTTATGGGCATCAGCTGGGTTTCTAAAGTATAGTCAAATAATTCACTGATGCTGTGCTGATGAGGTCAATAAAAAGACAGAAGCGTACATGTCCACAGCTAGTAGGGTTTAACATTATTAGCCTGAATGTATTCATAAAGACTTAAAAAGTAAAAAGTCATCTACATTCAGAAGCCATGGAATAGGAGATTCATAAAATCATGATATTTTTCCACAGATTACGTCATTACCTGTCCATAGTCTACACAGCTTCTATAGAACACTTACCTTACTTACCTCTCACCTTACCCAAAAGAGGCATTTAACACAGAGTAGGCACTGCAATAAACTCTAAACATGGATAAGTACCTTCCAGAAAGACTCATTTCATGATTAGTGAAATACGCAACTGTTTTTTGAATCATATCAAGACTATATTGCATTGGGTCTACTTCTCTTGTTCAAAATTACACTTGTTCGAACAAGAGAAGATTGAGACCCACTTTAGCGAAAGTACACGTAACCGAAAGTGCACTTTTGTAAAACTCACTTTACTGGGCTACACTACAGTGGGGACAAGAAAATATACCTTTTCCCCCAATGTAGTGCGATCTCGGAGTTAGTATATATAAGTAGCGGGGGTGTGGGGGTGCAGGGGGGGCTTGCCCCCTGCTAAAATGTGTTTAGTGAGTCTCATGAAAGTGCACTTTCGGTTAAGTGCACTTTCGCTAAACTGGGTCTCGATCTTCTCTTGTTCAAACAAGTGTCATTTTAAACAAGTAGACCCATTGTTTTATACTCACAAAAGCCATATCTCACCACCAACTATGACCATTGTGACCTACACAGAGATAGATTTGGGCACTATGTACTCTGTATCGATGCACCTGCCCTGGAGCCTACCCCCCAACAACAAAGCACAGAGATCCACACCTGAGAAGGTATTAGCTCCCCCTTTGCTTAGGAATGCCACTTTCTGTGGCAGTCAGAAAAGTATGATTCAGCAGAGCATATACAGAGCTTTCCCTACTTTCTGCAAGATTATTTAATTTTCTTCCTTTAATCTACTCTAAGTTATTACCATGGTATGCAGTGTACATGTACTAAATAAGCACTAATTCCTAACATATAAGTACATAGGATCTACATGAATGAATGTTCACTGCTGTTATGCCAAAGACTTCAAAAGAGTTGCAAGTAACTGTGCAGAAATGGAAGTTACAGATTTAACTAGCACCATTACAAATGACACAAAGTCAGTTGCAAAAGCTGCTCAGGGTACTGATGGAGCAGTCTTTGTCCCATGTAGAGGTGAAATCAGTGGAACAGACTGGCCTGTACACCTTAACATCTGAGCCTCATAGGGAAGGCTAACTATTAGCAAAGTCCACTAATACTGGCTGGAGCTCTGCAGCATACAGCAAGGTAAATATGACCGTGCTCTACATAACCAAACCAGTTCTTTACATACATTAATCCCAGCTAACACTGCCCACTATACAACTCAGTTTTATTATAAAAGCCAAACAAACCCCCAGTGGTCTTGATTATCCAAACCTCCAATACTTATCCTTGAGATGACTCTTTGGGATGGAGAATGCCCATGCATCTCCTCTGCTGGATTCATACCAAGAGAGTGGGCATGGTAGAGAACTGACAGAGGAAAACAACACAGCACCTTTGTTTAGCTTTCTCCAGTCTTCTGTCACCATCTTCCTAAAATGAGGGAGACCTTTCCAAATTCTGGCTCACTGACAGATGACTATATCTTCTGGGTGCCTTCAAGAAAACTCATACCAGCATCCTGTATATCACATAGATATTGCAATATCCTTAAAGACCAACCGATATCTCTGAATCTCAGGATCCTATCACATCATCTACCCTCAGGGATACATCAGTAAGATTTCTGGCAGTTCATGTGGAGGATTACATTTATAACCGCTTAATGAGCTGCTGTAACCAAGAGTACAGGTTTTGATTCCTTTCATTTTAATTCTCCTGCTGTGTGATATTAAACAAGTTACTTAACCAAACAGTGCTCCTGAAACATACAGTGGATTTACCCAGTTAACAAAAAAAAAAAAATATATATATATATATATATACATAAAGCAAAAAACAACAAACAAAAGGAAAACATGGAGAACACTGCTGTAATTCCAAGGTCAAAAATGCAGTTCTGTGAATTGTAATCCTGTAAGAGTAAAAGTGAGGGAATATAGCTCCAAGCTTTCTACATCTTAGGGGATTCTCACAAATCTGATGTACAGCTATCAAAAAGTTACTGTACAGTTAGCAGAGGTTGTGTGTGGTGGACTGCACACCATGTTATAATATGCAGAGGTGTGAAGCCTTCAGTGCAAAACATGCTTTAATTATGTAAGAGCAAGTTCTGCAGTTTGTTCATTTTTCTGCTGGAATCATATTTTATCTTCCGGAAGATTAGGCATGATAGTATAGATTCTCACGTTTCTGACAGGAAGCCTAATATACATGCCTTGGAGTAAGCTAATCCCATCGCTCATCTCTCTATGTCCACTGACAACAGTCACATGCAAAGGGAAAGATGAGTAAAAGCAGCTCCAGAGCTTTTATTTACTGCAGGTGTATCTAAGCCAGGACAATCCCCACTGTCGCCATCAATGCATGGAGCCTCCATATTTTGTGCATAGTTAACTTTAATAAATAACCTTAAGCAGACTGTGCCACTCCTGACAAACCTGTCAAGTTGCCTGCTACATCCTAGAAAGCACAACCTTTAAAGGGACAATCCCAGGGATTTTTTTGTTTTGATTCTAGTCTTTGTTTACATTTTCAGTCTGGCTTTCTGGGCATGTCCCAACTATGGCTGCAGGGGTTGGGGGAGGGTGCTTACAGGAAGCTTCAGAGGTGTTAGGCAGATTCCTTCCCAAATTGCAGTTGTACTCACAACAGCTCTCACTGAGTCATTCATTAATTTCAACTGTCATTTTTATCCTCAGAGAAACTAGCTTTTCAGCAATGTTATGACTTGCTAATACCCTGCATGAAAGCATTTGAGCAGTGCAAAGTTAAAACATTGGTAAACAAGAGTTTTTAGTTAATTTCATATTTTATTTTGTGCAGATTTCTAAATGATAGCTAAGTGCAATGATTTTATGACACAAATGCCCTAGCTTCTGTAGAAAGCATGTGAAAGATGCAAGTTTCAAACATTAGTAGAAACAGTCTTGTTTCTTTTTTCATGTTCAAATTGATCTCTGAATACTAACCAAGTGTGATGGTTTTCTTACCTGCTAATAGCTCTATGAAAAGGCATATGTGTGATACAGGGTTCAAACATGAGTAGACAGTCTTTGGTTCCTTTTATTTTGTAGTCTACATTGCTCATATAAACTCAGAAAGCTGCTCGACTAACACAATTTGCATTATTGTGCATTTTCTGAAGGATAAGAAGTCTGAGCTCAAATATAGGTCATTATTTAGTGACTTTCATCTTCATTGATTTCATTTGGTTGATTTGAGACTACAACAGTTGACATAGGGACCAGTGAACAAGCCTTTAAAAGGGCTTTAGTTTTAAAGCACAGTAACATAACTAGGGAAGTTAAAGACTTGGTCCAGAGAAACTGGAAGATGTTAAAACATAATAAGGACATAGTACACAAAGTGGGTAGTGAACCAAATTTTGTTTTTAAAATGGGAACAAATTTGAAAAAGGTTTTTGAAAGTAATAACAGGAATTTAACCCCAGATAAGGGGACTAGTAGGTGTGGTAGGTGTGGGTACTGCAAATATATTTTGGATGAAGTATCCATCACCCTAAAAACCTATGGTAATAGTAAGATTTATTTTAAGAAGGGTAATTGTTACACTAAAGGTGTACTTAGCCCTGTGTAGGGATTGTCCAAGTTTCTATGTAGGGAAATCAGAGAGGGCATTGAACAAATGTATCTACGAGCATCTTTATAATATTAGAAAAGGAAATATAAATAACGCATTAAGTAAGCATCTACAAATAGAACCTAAACATTCAGGTTTCTGTTTTGGAATTCTTGAACAAGTGCCAATTGATCCTAAGGTGGGAGACTGGGAGAACTGGTTATGTTGTAGGGAGACCTACTGGCAATTAAGATTAAATGCCACGTATGCCCCAGGACTAAATGAGTATATTTCTATTAAGCATTATTTAATAAAAAAGGCAGAGAATTTACAACATCAAAATTGAGATATTCATAAACAATTTTACAAGTCGATTGTATTGCAATAGGTTTTTTAATTATTTAAATGGATATTAATTTACATAATTCTAGGTTTTGCTTTTTAACACACTTTTATATTTGTCTTTTTAAAGTGTGGTTAGACATTTTTATTTATTATTTTTATGTATTTTGTAGGAACCTGGTAGGTTTTTACTAGGTTTCTTTGTGGTTAATAGTATGAAAAGTTTTGAGTTTTGAAATGTGTGCTTTTACTTTAAATTTTGTGGAAAAAATTACCTTTTGGTGCCTTTTTTGAAATGAGGTATTTATGACAGTTAACTGATACAGTTATTGTTCTTGCACTTGAAAAAGCCGTACAATTGAGTTAGGGTGAAAGCGCTTGTGATATCTTATCAATAAACTATTTTTGGACATTCACTCCTGTTTCGCTGGTCGACCGTTTTGTTTGGAATATAATTATCCTAACTTGTTATATCCCAACGACGTGCAGTTACTGTAACTGTATAAACTTTTCCTAGATAGTCTAAAGTATCATCAGGCTCAGATTTATCACCATGCCATCTCCATTAGCAACTGCATTATTACCATGCTGTGCCACTGTACTGAATTAGTGTATGTTGTATATTATAAGCACTGTGTATTTTATTGTGAAGTAGAGGGAACCGGTGCTGTCACTGGCAGAGTTGACGGTTGTATTTCAGTGTGTGTGTGTGTGTGTGTGTGTGTGTGTGTGTGTGTGTGTGTGTGTGTGTGTGTGTGTGTGTGTGTGTGTGTGTGTGTGTGTGTGTGTGTGTGTGCTTGCCTGAGAGTCAAAGATCAAATAGTTATTATTGTAGTGGGTAGAATAAAGTAATAATTACTGAAATGGGGAGAAAGGCTAAAGTTATTTGTAATTGAGAATGTGTAACTAGAGATGCTAAGAGAGAGTATGAAAATATTTTTGTGTGTGTGTGTGTGTGTGTGTGTGTGTGTGTGTGTGTGTGTGTGTGTGTGTGTGTGTGTGTGTGTCTGGTGGGGTCCTGGACTTTTTCAACTTAATTTTTGAAGAGCTAGGTTTATGGTTAAAAACAATTTATTACAACTGATCACTCTGTTGTCATATAAACAGTGCAAAAAGGAAGATTTTATATTGTAACCAAGTAACTGCTCTTTCAAGCAAAGAGATACTGTGGGTATCTTTGAAGTGTAAAGTTCATGGTTGTTTGTAAATGTGTCATGTTTTACCTATCTTTTCTACACTGTGGAAGATAGTGTAATTTTCCACATTTTAAATATGGAAGATTTTTTATGGCTGTAGTTCCTTTAATTCTTTTGCTTATTAGTGTTATGGATGGTATACCATATTCCTGATAGTGGACATTTGCTCTTACCTGTATTGTTTGATTACTCAATGCTTACTGGATTGACTTTTTTGTGGGGGGAGCACATTGCCTGTCTTGCCCATCTGTAGCTTCTGACTTTTGCAACTTGAGTTGTTTCTCTTGAGAGTCTCTAATGTTTAAAGAGCTGCGTATCTGGCAAAACAAGTACAAAATAATATTTTAAGCTCCCTCCTTAGTTATTAGTAAATGTTCCACATTTTGCCCATTTTTACCACCGTATGAGAGGTAATATATTGTTCCATGTTTTGAAGATGGAAAGTTGACTATGGCTGCAATTTAATTGTTTTGGTGCTGTAATGTTATGGTAATGTCAAAACATACTAAAATGAAAATGAAAAAGCCTCAGCTTAAGAATTTAAGGATATGTAGTTTTAATTCTTATCCATTAAAATTACAAATTCCCAAAGTCTACTGCTGAGACTTGTTCATAGACAGTTACAATAACATTCAGAAAATCATAAATCAGCATTATTTAAAATCTTGCATATCCATAAAATAAATCCTGGAATGGATTATTGTGCCCAGACATTCCCTGTTGAGTGTTATCCATACCTGTCACACCCACTACTAGTCCCACTGCAGCAAAGTGTAATCTATATGGCAAAGAATGGAATAACCAGATGTAGACATATATATGTAGAGGTACGTGTGTGTATATCTACCCATAGCGACATAGAGATAAGCCTCTCCCTTTCCGTAGTACAAATGTGTACATAGAGAGAGACAGAATACAGATACATACCCACATATATATACATATGCAGACACCCATAGACCCATATATTGTGAGATATATATATATATATATATATATATATATATATATATATATATATATATATATATATAGCAAAATATAAATATACATGTATGCATACATATACAGATATCTGTATATAGTAATCTAAATATATATATATATATATATATATATATATATATATATATATATATATATATATATGTGTGTGACTGTAAATATGCACATGTATATAGCTAAGATATGATACAGCAGTTACGAGTAACATATATTCACAGACCGTGCATATGGGAGTGAGGGGTCCAATAAACGTGTAACATGTAGCATCAACCCCCCCCCCCCCCAGCTAGGCCAGTGAGACATACAGACACACCATAAAGGTAAACACACCACTGCTTCCCAGACCACCGGCAGGATACTACCAGTGGGAGAGACCTGCCAGCTCTAATCTTGAAACATAGACATCAATGTCCCTTGTGGGTCACCAAAAATTACTGATCGGAGGCAGTCCCGGTAATGACTTATCACACCAGGCTATAGATGTACACGGACCAGTAGGTTGTGCAAGCCTGATAACCCATGGGTCGACACAACATACGACATGTGTCTCAACATGGGGAGAGAGAGCAGTGTGTAGTGGTGTGTTTATACCCTACCTGCACCCACAGTAAGGAGGAGTGCTGTAGAGGAGTGGCAGGTGGGGGAACTATAGGTATGCAATTATGGGCCTAGTTGTGCAGGTGTTGGCTGGAGCAGTCATATTAGGACTGCCCTGGGATGTCAGTAATATTCCGAAATGGGCATAGCTGACACTCATACCTCTCAACCCCTAAGAGCACTTCCACTGGACAGGCCATAAACCATTGGGGGAACAAATAGGCACCATACCTCTGAACTGTCCCCGATTTCCAGGGACGTCCCTGATTTTGACTCAGTTTCTAACTCTGTCCCACTTAAACCCTCCTGAAACTAGTGACATTTGGAGGAAAGGTGGTGAATTACACGTAATGAATAATGACAACAATTAAGAGTTATAAACATCATTACCTCAAAAAAGGTAGCACCCATTCTTATTAACTTCCAGGCAGCATAAAAAGCAAAATTTGAGCAATGCTATAACAAAGTGGCTACATTTGAAGCAAATTACCCTTTCAGAACCCACTACTCAACTAACATATACACATCTTCTTCCCACCTACAACATTAGCCAGCAATGATCTGCTCGTCTAGCACTAAATACGGTTCAGTACAACTATGTTCGTACTCCATCATTATCATTCACTGAGGAAAACCCTTTCTGTCCACAACCCTATCAAATTTGCAGGGCTTGATTTACATTTATACCATGTTACCAAGGCCTGTGACTCCTCACTATATCCATCAGATCAATACCCTCCCTTCAGTACTTCAAAACCATTCAGAAATAGTTCTTAGCCAAAATCTGTCTTGGTTTTTGTTCAACCTCAGGATAATGATATTCATAAATACGAACAAGTTCCTAATCATACATTACACCTACTTACTTGCCCTTTCCACTCACTTCCTAACTTTATCTAGATAAAAACAGACACCTACCCAGTTAGACTTTCTTGTTAGTCAAACTTCAGTAAAGAAATAACATGTATGACCTTGTCCTTACAAATGCTTCCCCTGCCTACACCCCACTAATATAATACAATACAATCTGATATACAACTTATGATTGCAACAACTACCCAGCCAAAAACCAAAATAAAAATTATACCCAGATAAGGAAATCTGTGGAAATAACTGTCCACCCATACCACAAGAAAAATCAGACTTAAAAAATAAGAAAGCAACATTACTGGTCAATAACTACTTCATAATGCTCAAGTAACCCTGATTTTGCCTCGTATTATTTACCCTTCTCATTATAAAATGTTTACATCTTCTGGTAAATCACTGAAGACTACAGTTGGTCCATAATGTCAGACATTAGAGTCAGTCTTTAGGAAATCCATGTTGATGAAAATCCATTTTCCTCCGACTAATATGAATTAGAGTAATATTTAAAAGTTATACATGATTTTGGACTTGTAACGACTCTGGTGGTCTTTAGCCTAGTATAAACATATGAATCTACTAGTTATGTACAAATCACGGCACAGCAATGCACTGAATGCATCAGTCATACTTATTTCTTCCTACAACATATACTCCAAATTCAAGATTCGACATAAATAACGAAAGAGAATCAAAATAATCTGATACATAAAAACATACAACTAACCTGTAGCATCCTACAGTAGGCTTGTAAGCATGTACAAGGATGTCTCACTGGAGCCATGTCTATCTAACCTGTAGCATCCTACAGTAGGCTTGTAAGCATGTACAAGAATGTCTCACTGGAGCCATGTCTATCTAACCTGTAGCATCCTACAGTAGGCTTGTAAGCATGTACAAGGATGTCTCACTGGAGCCATGTCTATCTAACCTGTAGCATCATACAGTAGGCTTGTAAGCATGTACAAGGATGTCTCACTGGAGCCATGTCTATCTAACCTGTAGCATCCTACAGTTGGCTTGTAAGTATGTACAAGGATGTCTCACTGGAGCCATGTCTATCTAACCTGTAGCATCCTACAGTAGGCTTGTAAGCATGTACAAGGATGTCTCACTGGAGCCATGTCTATCTAACCTGTAGCATCCTACAGTAGGCTTGTAAGCATGTACAAGGATGTCTCACTGGAGCCATGTCTATCTAACCTGTAGCATCCTACAGTAGGCTTGTAAACATGTACAAGGATGTCTCACTGGAGCCATGTCTATCTAACCTGTAGCATCCTACAGTAGGCTTGTAAGCATGTACAAGGATGTCTCACTGGAGCCATGTCTATCTAACCTGTAGCATCCTACAGTAGGCTTGTAAGCATGTACAAGGATGTCTCACTGGAGCCATGTCTATCTAACCTGTAGCATCCTACAGTAGGCTTGTAAGCATGTACAAGCATGTCTCACTGGAGCCATGTCTATCTAACCTGTAGCATCCTACAGTAGGCTTGTAAACATGTACAAGGATGTCTCACTGGAGCCATGTCTATCTAACCTGTAGCATCCTACAGTAGGCTTGTAAGCATGTACAAGGATGTCTCACTGGAGCCATGTCTATCTAACCTGTAGCATCCTACAGTAGGCTTGTAAGCATGTACAAGGATGTCTCACTGGAGCCATGTCTATCTAACCTGTAGCATCCTACAGTAGGCTTGTAAACATGTACAAGCATGTCTCACTGGAGCCATATCTATCTAACCTGTAGCATCCTACAGTTGGCTTGTAAACATGTACAAGCATGTCTCACTGGAGCCATGTCTATCTAACCTGTAGCATCCTACAGTAGGCTTGTAAGCATGTACAAGGATGTCTCACTGGAGCCATGTCTATCTAACCTGTAGCATCCTACAGTAGGCTTGTAAGCATGTACAAGGATGTCTCACTGGAGCCATGTCTATCTAACCTGTAGCATCCTACAGTAGGCTTGTAAACATGTACAAGGATGTCTCACTGGAGCCATGTCTATCTAACCTGTAGCATCCTACAGTTGGCTTGTAAGCATGTACAAGGATGTCTCACTGGAGCCATGTCTATCTAACCTGTAGCATCCTACAGTAGGCTTGTAAGCATGTACAAGGATGTCTCACTGGAGCCATGTCTATCTAACCTGTAGCATCCTACAGTAGGCTTGTAACATGTACAAGGATGTCCCACTGGAGCCATGTCTATCTAACCTGTAGCATCCTACAGTAGGCTTGTAAGCATGTACAAGATGTTTTCTTTTTTTTTCCCCCCCCTGGAGCCCCAATTGTTCTTTTTTTTTTTTTTTTTTTTTTAAAAAAAAAAAAAAAAAAAAAAACTAACCTGTAGCATTCCTAACAGTAAAAAAGGCCCCCCTTTTTAAGCATTTGTTAAAACCCCAAAAGGAAATTGTTCTCAAAAATTGGAGCCATGGGTCCTTAATTCTAAAAACCTGGGTTTTAAGGATCCCCTTTTCAGTAAAAAGGCCCCCCTTTT
>NW_025049968.1:0-14454 GCF_019279795.1 Protopterus annectens
TAAAATCCCTTAATACCTTTAACCAAATTTTTTAAGAGCCCCTAGGTTGCTTCTTCGGGTTTGGCAGCATCCGATGTAGGATACATCCTATAGGCTAACCACTTAGGCGCTGGTTCTCCAGGTAGAGGTTTAAAATGGCTGAAACGGCTGCACAAAGTCTTGAGCACAAACTACTGACAAACAGCACAGGAAGAGTGATTGTGTTTCAAGGCAAAAAACACACCTGTCATGGGCGTCTTTATGGGGTATCTGGCACCCACATTGGCACTTTCCCTTTTTCCCTGACATCAGCTAAAGGCTACAACAACCAAGCAAGAAACAATCGTCAAAAATAAGAAAATTAGAAACCCAACGGGTTACTTATCTTAGGATGTGACGTCTGTGGAGAAGCGATTGTATGATGCAACTGTTGTCTGCGGCTAAAATGTTCTGAGGACTGTGCGTGCAGATGTCACATTTAAGGCCCCTGGTTTATGGCCCTACATGTGACATCCCATGCACACTGCAACAGCCAAGCTGAAACTTTTGTACAGGAGCCGACGTACGAGTCGCCTGAGGGTATGAAATCCCACACGCAGAATACTGCAACATAGGAACAGAAGGACATCAGGAGTTCCTTGCAGTAAACTTAGAATAGTGTCTGTGAGCTTTGAGAAGAGGAATAAGAAGGCAGGCATCTTTCATATCCAAGATAACGATGAGAGTATCTTTAACAACCAGTTGCTGTCGTTTCTTCCCTGATGTCAGAGCACCAGGGGTATATAAGAGGCATCCGACGCCAGTTTCTTAAGTTTTTCTTGCCCCAGATGTCAGGTGCCCCGACGACAGCAACTGACACCGGACCAAGACTTTGGAACTCAGGCCGACTGCGGGACCGCCTGATGGCAGGATAACCCAAGTGTGATGACTGTAGCAGAGTGAACACTCTAACATCTACATTTATGGTAGGTACAAAACTGTACTTTTTCTTCTCTGGTTGTTAAAGATACTCTCATCGCTATCTTGGATATGAAAGATGCCTGCCTTCTTATTCCTCTTATTTTATATATATATATATATATATATATATATATATATATATATATATATATATATATATATAAAATAAAACAATACCTTCAGGCACAAGCAAATACACCACAGAGGTTGTATAGGATAGAGTGGTATAGATAAGTTCAGCTAGTTCAGAGGGGATGGAGGGAGGGTAACCTGGACTGCAGCAGGGTAAACACTCTAACATCTACATTTATGGTAGGTACAAAACTGTACTATGTTCATCATGTTACCCTGATGCAGTCATCACACTTGGGTTGAAACCCAAAGCTAATGATGGGTGGTGGAGTTAAACCTACCACCCTAGAAAACAAAAATGGGAAGAAACTAAGGGTAATGCTGCTCAATGCCAGAAGTCTAAATCTCAAAATGCACGCACTCGAGGCCCTTCTCAGTATGGAGAACATCGATGTCTGTGCTGTGACTGAAACCTAGTTCAAATCTCCTGAGAGCACCCCGGCACTATCAGGTTTTACCTCATATCATGCGTTCCGGCCCCAAAACCCAGACCACACCACAAAAGGAGGGGGTGTTATCCATATTCATCAAGGATACCCACACCTCCAGGTTGGTGGCAACGCATGAAACATCGGAAACCATCCAGGTGCAATTAACCATAGGCAAAACTGCTCTACAATTTGTAGCATGCTACAGGCCACCCTCTCAAACTCAGGAACCCTCCACAGCCTTCCTGAAGACACTGGAGGGTATAAATGTATCTCCAAACACCATTATATTGGGTGACTTCAACTACCCGAATATAGACTGGGAACATTACTCAAGCCCCAACTTTCTAGCCCAAAGGTTCCAGGAGTTCATAAATTCAAATGCCATGGAACAACTAGTCACCGTTCCCACAAGAGGAGAAAATATACTAGATCTCATCATCACAAACATGGGGACAAAATGCTCCACACCGGAAGTATACCCCTCATTGGTGAGATCAGATCACAAACTAATCTCACTGGAAATCCACATCCCGCCCCCACCCCAAACAAAAAAGACCACAGTGAAGAACTTCTCTAAAGCAAACTTCACACTACTCAAGACTGGTGTGGTATCCTTCAAGGCCCCGAGCCAGTGGAAACCACAACCCAAGCTGAAGCCCTAACAAATGCCTTCTACGAACACCTCCAGGACTGCATGGATCAGGCAATCCCTAATAAAACCAAGACTCTTTCCACCAAGGGCAAACGTCCAGTCTGGTGGACCCCAGCCATAAACAAACTTTACAATAAGAGGAGAAAGCTGTTACATGATAGAGCAAAATCCATAAAGAGAAGACACCCTTGATTATTATTAGTAAAAACGAGCACTCATAAAATCATCCAAGGCCAACTTTGAGAGAAAAATTGCCATAGATTCAAAAGACAATCATAAGGCCTTCTTCAGCTATGTTAGAAACCTGGGTGGAAACTCCCAGATATGCTCAGAATTAGTCCAAAATGATACAAAATCACTGAACCCACAGACATTGCCAACATACTGGCAGACAGGTTCAGTGCAAACTTCACCCCTCTCCCCTAAAGGAGAGATAACTATCCCAGCGGAGTGTAGCCTCCCAGACATCTCAAATGCAGGTGAAAGCTGCTCTCTAAAGCTAAAACACAACATCAATGGGACGGATGGTGTCCGGCTGTGTGCTACGAACTCAACGAGGAACTAAACCCGCATATATGGCAGCTGTTTAATCTTAGCCTTACCACAGGATCGTGCCCAAGGAGTGGCGTGCAACTGTGGTCCCACTCCAAAGGCGGTGCCTCTACGACCCTAGTAATTACCGCCCATAAGCTTAACAAGCCTGGTCTGCAAAGCTATGGAGAGGATCATAATGAAACTCATAAACAAAGACATAGGGACTTGCAGACATTGGACCCACCCAGTTTGGCTTTGTCAAGGGCAGATCATGCCTTTTGAAATTGGTCGACTTCTTCAAACAGTCACCAAGGCCATTGGTGAGGAAAGGCAGTCCATACAGCCTACCTTGACCTTGCAAAGCTTTCGACGCATACCCCACTCGGGTATTATGAAACTTACCAGCTTAAATGTAAACCCATATGTCACAAGATGGGTTGCAAACTGGCTAAAGGACAGAACCCACAGGGTTAGAGTTGCTGGCGCCATGTCAGACTCCAAGCCGGTCACAAGTGGTGTCCCACAGGGTTCAGTCCTTGGCCCCCTGTTGTTCGGCATCTACTTCTCAGAAGTACAGGCAAACATAGGAGGACTATGGCTGACAAAGTTTGCAGATGACTGCAAACTGGGCGCCATAGTGGAAAGTACATCGGACACAGATATCCTTCAGAGGGTCTCACGAAACTGATAGCTGGTGCCAGAGCCATGGCCTGAAGTTAAATGCCAAAAAATGTATAGTCATACCCTTCGGGAAAAACAAGGTAACCCCAAGCTACCATATAGGTGGCAATCCATTAAGCACAGAAGAGGTTATCAGGGACCTGGGGACCCAGGTTGACAGTGGCCTTTCTTTTGACACTCACATTGCTAAAGTAGTTAGAAATACCTTCTACATTGCCCACCTGATCATGAAGGGATTCACATCCAGATCAAGTGAGGTCATTGTTCCCCTGTACTCTTCACTTATCAGACCAATGATAGAGTACAATGCCCCATTCGGGATGTATCTCACCCGACACATGCAGCAATTGGAGAGACCCCAAAAGTTCTTCACCAAAAGGATAAAGGGGCTCCAAAATCTGTCATATGCTGCCAGACTGAAGAAACTCCAGCTCTATTCAGTCGCATACCGCCTGCTCAGAGGTGACCTGTGCCTGACATACAAGGCCATGTCCAACAAGGAATTAATGGACATGCTCCACCTCAAAAAATCCAAATTTACCAGATCCACTAGAGCAAGACTTAAACCTTAGCACGGATATAAATAGGACATGCTGGAGGGATAGATTTGTCACCCAGAGACTCCCTATGCTGTGGAATAAAATCCCGGTCCATGTGAGGCAGAGCACCTCGCTGGCTCTGTTCAAGAGAAATCTTGACCGGTGGATGGGAGATCGTAGGTTTACCCCGGGAATCATCTCTGTGTCACTGCTGGACAGAGGCACAACAAACTAATGGGCACAGTATTTTTTCATATAAGGGGTGGCGTAAGCCACAAAACTTTGGGCTAGGCTTATAAATGCCTTAGGGCAGATAGCCTAGTATAAACCTATGAACCTAAACAGGGTTAGAAGAAGCTAGTAGGCCCTGCAGAACTGCAGTGGCAAAACCAGCTCTAGTCTTAGAATACAGAGGTAAGTGATAGTGTTTGATGAAGGTGTGCACTTAACTCCAAGTTGCAGCTTCCAGAATTATCCTTGGTTGGCACTCCCCTGAGAAAGGCTGCTGATGTAGCTGTAGTCCTGGTGGAGTAGGACCTAATGTTAGCAGGTACCGGTTTCCCATGATGCGTGTAGCAGAAATGTATGCAATGCCCTATCCATTTAGAAATGGTCTGTTTTGAGATAGCTTTTCCTTGCGATCCTGCAGCATAGGCTACAAAGAGCTGGTCACATTTTCTGAAAGCCTTAGTTTTATTCAAGTAGTAATGTAATTGCCTGTGAATGTCCAAAGAGTGCAGGAGTCTTTCTCCTTTGTTCTGGGGATTTGGGAAGAAGGTGGGCAAATGACTGGTTTGGATTAGGGCCACACTGGATACCACCTTTGGTATAAAGGAAGGGTTAGTTCGTAGAGAGACTCTGTCTTGATGAAAAATGAGGAAAGGCTCCACTGCCATTAGTCCCTGCAGCTCTGAGACTCTTCTAGCGGAGTTTATTGCTAGTAGCAGGGCAGTTTTCCATGAAAGAAATTTTAAATCAGCTGAAAAAGCTGGTTCAAAGGGCGGCAGTGTAAGCTTTTCCAGAACAAAGTTGAGATCCCAAGTAGGTGTTGGTGCCCTCCTGGGTGGTCTTATGTTCTTAGCCCCTCTGAGGTACTGTCTTAGGAGTGGATGTGAGAATAATGGAGGACCCATGTTGTAATGAGCTGAAATTGCTGAGGCGTGGATCTTAATAGATGAAAAGGAAAGTCCTTTGTGCAACATCTCAGTTAAATATTGTAGAATCTGAGGAATGTTTGGATCAAGGGGATTTTGGCCTTTAGCCTGGTTCCAGGCACAAAATCTTTTCCATTTGTCTGAATAGGTTTTCCTGGTGCTGGGCCTCCTGGCCTCCAGAATGACATCCATAACAGCTTTGGATAGAGGTGTTGGCTGGTTGTTTAGGTAATTTGCCATGCAGCCAGGTTTAAAGTCTTGAGCTGGCTGTGTAGAATCGGATTGTCTCGCTGGGTGAGCAGGTGAGGAATTTGTGGTAAAATCCATGGCAGGCTGTGGGCCATGTTCCTTAGAAATGGATACCAATGCTGGCGTGGCCAGTCTGGTGCAAGGAGTATCATTTGTGGCCTATCTAATCTGACTTTCAGCAGTACCTTTGCTAGAAGAGGCAGTGGAGGAAAGGCATACACTGTTAATGTTTTCCAACTGAATGAGAGGGCGTCCACTTTCCAAGCTTGTGGATGGAATGTCCTTGTGCAAAATTTTTGAAGTTGGTAGTTTTGGGGGCTGGCAAACAGATGTATGTCTGAAGGCCCCCATTTTGAGCTATCATTGCAAATACTTGTGGATCTAGTTTCCACTCGTGTGGATCCATGATGTTTCTGCTTAGGTTGTCTGCCAATGTGTTTTTCTTTCCTGGCAGGAATTATGTTTGTAATTGAACCTGGTAAGACAGTGCAGTGTTCCACAAGGTCATTGCTTGCCTGCATAGAGGGTAGGAATGTGTACCCCCTTGTTTATGTACCACATTACTGTGGTATTATGCGTCTTTATTATTAGTTGCCCTGGGTGTAAGAGGTCCTTGGAAGCTGTTACAGCATTCTGTACTGCTAGCATTTCTTTTTGATTGATATGCAGATACCTTTGATCTGTAGTTCATTTGCCCTGAATGCACTGTCCTGCCATGTGTGCTTCCGAGGCATAGTCCGATGCATCTGTTGTCATAGTTTGCCTGGCTGTGGGTAAGGTGAAAGGCTAACCCTTGTTGAGGTGACATGCCTGTGCCCACCATAGACACTCCTGTTGAAGGCAGGGAATGAGTGGTATCATTGTTTCCAAGCTGTGGCTGTGCTGAGTCCATACGCTTTTCGGGTACCATTGTAATTTCCTCTTATGCAGTTTTGCAAATGGTACTAGTAGTATGCAAGATGCCATGAATCCCAAGACCTGCAGAATTTTTCTTGCAGGGAGTTGGGTCTTTGTTGCCATTATTTTGAAATATTGAGTCAGCTATTGTTGCTTGTCTTGCGTGAGATAAGCCATCTGGGCCGTTGTATTCAAGCTGGCACCCAGGAATATTATGTTTTGTGAGGGCACTCGTTTTGATTTCTTTTCGTTTACTGTGTACCCTAGGCAACTTAGAAGGTGTTTGACAAATGCCAGATGCTTTAAAGAATAATGTCTGCTTGAATAAGGCAGTCATCCAGGTATGGGTATATTTGAATTCCTCTTTGCCTGCAGTATGCAATTACTGGTGCCAGGCATTTTGTGAAGACCCTGGGCGCAGTAGATAAGCCAAAGGGCAGTGCAGAGAATTGATAATGCATTGAACCTGCAATGAAGCGGAGGTATCTTCTGCAATTTTGTCTGATAGGGACATGCAGGTATGCCTCCTTGAGGTCCAACGTTACTAGCTAAGCATTCTTGCCCAGCATGGGAAGAAGCTGCTGTAGTGTTAGCATCTTGAAGTTTGGTACTTGCAGATAGGTGTTCAGAATTGAAAGATCCAGAATGGGTCTCCATGCTTTGTCTTTTCTTGGGACTAGAAAGAGTCTTGAGTAAAATCCTTGTCCTTGCTCCTGCATAGGTACCTGTTGAATGGCTCTCATGTCCATGAGAGCTGTAATTTGTTTTTGTGCTTCTGCCCATTGATTTGGTGGCAGGTTTGGCATTCCTTTTATCCTTGGCAAGGTATGAAAGTGGAATCTGTATCCCTGTGAGACGACGTTTAGGACCCATTTGTCTTTTGTGATGATGTGTCAGTTGTCTGCAAAAAATGCTAATTTTCCTCCCAAGGGAGCTGCCAGGAGAGATTTGCTTGGTAGTTTGAGGATTGAGTCACTGTGTTTGTCTTCTGCTAGCTTGGGGCCTGTCTTCTCCTCCTTTCTGGGTAGCAGTACCCCATTGGCGAGGTTTGTAAGGGCCTTGTGACTGACCTCTGCCCTTTAGGCGTCTGTATTTGCCCCTCTGTGATCTGTCAGAAGCTGGAAAGGACCAGTTTTTTGTTGGCCAATTTCTGCTGAAACGAGGAGGTTGGTTGTACCTGTAAAAAAAATCCTTGACCGTCTGCATAGACTTTGCCTTATCCTCTATTTTCTTTAAAACCTCTTCTGCTTTGACACCAAATAATACATCCTGCTGTAAAGGTGCATCCAATAATTTTGCTTTAACATGATCAGGTAGGGTTTGTTCTTTTAACCAAGCATGTCTATGTATGACAGACCCAGGAACAGTTGCTCTACAGGAAGCTTCCAATGAATCAAATCCACATTGTAAAGTAAGTTTGCCCACCTGTTCAGTTGCATGCAACAGATCCTGCATTTCCTTGAATTCAGACTGTTCAGTATGTGTGCTCATTTTTTGTTTTGAGACATTAGGAATTGCTGATATTTCAGCATGTGAAACTGACAATTTAATGCTCTCATAGCCAGAGTTGCTGAGGTATATATTTTCTTTCCCCATCTATCTAGGGCTCTGGAATCCCTTTCAGAGAGCACAGGATTTTTAGCCATAGAAGCTTTAGCCCCCTTGGGACCCTGGGAAATTGTTTCTGGGTCAGCCACAGGGCTTTTATAAAGGAATTTGTGTGAATCAGGTACTCTGTAGTATCTGTCTGGTTTGGCTGGAGCAGGAGGTAGAGAGTCTGGATTTAGACTAGACTCCAAGTAAACATCATACACAATATCTAAAACTGGAGGGATAGCAAGTGGTCTGTGGTGGGGTAGTAAAAGGAACTCTCCGAGCCTTTTCCTAGAATCAGAGTAGTCCTGGCCTTCCCAGTGGAAATGTTCCCTCATGGTATGTAAAGTTTCCCCAAAGGAGTAGTCTTCAGGGGGAGATGCTGAGGGAATAGTCTTCAGCATCAGAGTCTTCATAAGGGGGAATAGTGTAATCCTGTTCCTCAGAAGAATCTGAGGAAACTGAAACCTGGTCAGAGGAAGCATAATCCTCCTCTTGTCTTGGTCTTTTATCTGGGGGGGGATGGGAACCCCTGATTAGGGTAATCAAATCTTCAGCCATCTTAAGCATCTGTTTCTTAGGCATGGGGCCTTGAACTGCAGACTGATGTATAGTCTTTTTTGGTTTTAAAGGAGTTTTAAGCTTAGCATAAGATTTAATGGTGAGTGTAGTCAGTCTGACAACACCTTCTGCAACCAAAGGCATTTCCACTGCACCGGTGTCAGAAGGGCCTAATAAGGATGGCTGCGTTGGCCTAGTACACTCTGCTTGAGAATCCGCAGCTGTCTGGGGTTCCAATTCTGCGGTCGTCAGGGGCTGCATAGGAGCCTCACTGAAAACCGGAGAACCGGCGACAGGCCCAGCAGAGGCCTCGGAGTCTGGCTTGTTCCTAGGCTACCTGTCCTTATTCTTGTGTTTTTTATGCATGCCGGTCGTCGGCTGCTCTGATGGCATGATATAATTAAATTTCCTACCAAAGTAATGTCGAGCGAAGTCAAAACGGCGTTTGATAGTTTGTTTATTAAACCTAGCACAAAACCGACAACCTATGACGTCGTGGTCTGGGCCTAGGCAAGGAATACAATAAGAATGGAAGTCCTTATGAGGTATTTGCTTCCCACAAGAAATGCAATTGTTAACTTTTTCTGGCATCGGACTGAGGCAAGAAAAGGTTCGCCAATGGGGTACTTAGCTTTATTGAAGACTTCGGACTGAAATTCGAATTGAAAATCTCAGGTGTCGGCCGACCGGCACTTGCGAACTGCTTCTGCTTCAGGCACCGCGCGGCAAGAAAGACTGGAGAAAATGGCATTGGATGTCTCTTGTATACCCCTGGCGCTCTGACGTCAGGGAAGAAGCGAACACAACCGACGCCGGACCAAGATGTTGGAACTCAGGCCGACTGCGGGACTGCCTGATGGCAGGATGACCCAAGTGTGATGACTGCAGCAGGGTAACACGATGAACATCTGCAGAACAGTTTAACTTTTCTGCAACTATGACATTGTTCAACCTGTACAGATCACCCTTACTTTATACTACCCACCCCATTCTCCAAAACACAAAGGGTAACTTAAGGAATTTGGGTTACACTGTACTTCCCATTAATACCACTTGTAAAGGGAGGTAGTGCATTTAATCCCTTTCTACCATGAAAAACTACAGTCATGTAAAGCTGCACTTACTCCTGAAAGTAGATGTTCAAATTCCTCACTGCTGCAATAGTCCTTAGGCTATATGGGCTGTTTCCTGCCTAGGAAACAATCAAAAAGCTCTGCTCCCCCTTCAATCTTACTGCTGATTCGTTAATTCCCTAGAACATATCTTGTTTAGCTGTCTGTTTAAAAAGAGGCAAACAGATCTGTCTGAGGTGTTCCACACAAATGGATCAGTTCCTAGAAGATCCACTCATTCAAATTTCATTCGGGAGGGTCTGTTCTAGTTTTTCTCAACTTGTCTGCCACTATGTTTTGGTCTGATGGAATTAAGATGCATGAAGGGTTAAGGAATGCTGAAGAAACAACTCTCATATGATCATTGTCAGCCTAGATACTGGGGATAACACTGTACCTTCCTGCTTGTCTGTATACCACATGACAGTGGTTATAGCCTGTAATGACATGAAGAGGTCCTGGGGACCGAAGATGAGACCTCCAAAGCAGACACCCAAGCAACCGCTACCCCAAAACAAAACACGTGCAACACATAGCTCACAAAGCCAGTGTGCCGAACAGTCACAGCCCTTAAGGCTAAACAACACACCTGATACACTTGTAATAGGTGACTATCGTCAGGCACACTGACGTCCCGCTCACCAGGCTGAACAAGGAGAAGGTCACGGTGAGCTGCCTGTCGGGCACTAGGCTCCGCCACATAAGACAAGCACTCAGTCACTCCAAGGCAAGTACAAATATGACTCAGTCATTGGCCATGCTGGTGTGAATGACCTGAGACGTCCCTCCCTGGACATTATGAAAAGAGACAGAGGAGCTCTCTGAGCATGTAGCCCAGGCCGGTATGACCCTGACCTTGAGTACCGTAGCATCTTACTCTCACCAAGAATTATGCCACAATATGAAGACAAGATGATCAATTTCAACAATTGGCTGAAGTATTGGTGTCATTCAAGGAGGATCCAATGCCTGTCAGCCTGGGATGATATGCTTGACAAGCCACGATGCTTCGCTAGGGACGGCTTGCGCCTGTCACCCCTGGGCTTTCGGATATTGGCAAAGGCTCTTGCCACCCCCATAGTGCCTTTTTTAGGCAAGGCTCAAAAGACAAACCCACCTCCATAGGTATCACAAGGGATAAGAAACAGAGTAATGCTACTCAATGCCAGATGTCTAAACCTCAAGATGCACGTACTCAAAACTCCCCTTAGCATGGAGAACATCGATATCTGTGCAGTAACAGAAACCTGGTTCAAGGCTCCCGAGAACACCCCAGCACTACCAGGTTATACCTCATACCATGTTTTTCGGCCCCCAAAACTTGGACCGAACCACAAAAGGAGGGGGAGTATCAATATTCGTCAAAGATACATAAACCTCCAGGTTGGTGGCACAGCACGAAGCATCAGAGACTATCCATGTGCAACTAACAGTGGGCAAAACTGCCTTCCAGTTTATAGCCTGTTACAGACCACCCTCCCAAACCCAGGAACCCCACTCGGCCTTCCTGAGAACACTGGAAAATATGAAGGTCTCTCCAAACACCATTATATTGGGCGACTTCAACTACCCAAACATAGACTGGGAGCATTACTATAGCTCCAACACCCTAGCCCAAAGGTTCCTAGAATTTATAAACTCAAATGCTATGGAATAACTTGTTACCACTCCCACAAGAGGGGAAAACATACTGGACCTGATCATCACCAACATGGGGACTCTATGCTCCAGACCAAAAGTGTATCCCTCACTGGTAAGATCAGACCATAAACTAATCTCACTAGATATTCACATCCCGATCCCAGCCCCTGCCCAGAAAACCACAGTGAAAAACTTCTCTAAAGCAAATTTCACACTCCTCAAAACCGAGGTGAAATCATACAAAGCCATCGGGCCTGTGGCAAATACGTCCCAGACCGCAGAATCCTTTATAAATGCATTCTATGAACACCTTCAGGAATGCATGGATCATGCAATCCCAAACAAAACCAAGACCCGATCCTCCAAAGGCAGGCGTCCTGTCTGGTGGACCTCAGCCACAAACTATACAACAGGAGGAGGAAGCTACTACATGATAGAGCAAAATCCAAAAAAGGGAAGGCATCTCTGATCAGTATTTTCAAAAAACTACGGGCACTCATAAAATCATCTAAGGCCAGCTTCGAGAGAAAAATTGCACAGAACACTAAGGATAATCACAAGGCTTTCTTTAGTTATGTTAGGAACCTGGGTGGGAATTCCCAGATATGCTCAGAATTAGTCCAAAATGACAAAAAATGCACCGAACCCACAGACATTGCCAACATCCTAGCTGAAAGGTTCAGCGCAAACTTCTTCCCCCCTTCCCCACCAAAAGGGCAAATATCTATCCCAGCACAGTGCTGCCCCCCTGACATCTCAGATGCTCAGGTAAGAGCCGCCCTCTCCAAAGCAAAAAACACAGCATCAATAGGACCATACGGTGTCCCGGGCTGCGTCCTACATGAACTCCAAGAAGAACTAAACCCAAACATAAAACTACTGTTCAATCTCAGCCTTACTACATGATATGTACCCAAAGAGTGGCGTACAGCAACAGTGGTCCCTCTCCACAAAGGTGGTGGCTCAAAGGATCCTGGAAACTATCGCCCCATAAGCCTGACTAGCTTGGTCTGCAAAGCTATGGAAAGGATCATCATGGACCTCATAAATAAAGATATTGGGGACCTACAGACACTGGATCCTACCCAGTTCAGCTTTGTTAAGGGCAGATCCTGCCTCTTAAACCTGGTCGATTTCTTTGAAACAGTCACCAAGGCCACTGACGAGGGGAAGGTGGTCCACACAGCCTACCTGGACCTCGCAAAAGCCTTCGATACAATACCCCACTCGGGCATTATAGATAAGCTGATAAACAAGAAAATCAGCAAGCAAAAAGTCGTGGTTCCAAAAAGTTTTACTGAAACACAGACACGTACAAGGCTTAAAGCGCTTTTCGTTTGCACTGAAGCAAACTTCTTCAGAAGACCAAGTACCTAAAAAAACGCCACATTTAAAATACATCACTGCTTACATCACAGGTAATAATTACTGTGTGAAAAACAGCTTAAAGCTATAACATGTTAAAAACCAAATAAATACAAAACTAATACCATGCTACCAGTTGCCTCAAGTATAACCTCCATGAGATTCAGTACCTTTAAAAACCAAGATACAACCAATAAAGCAATAAATTATAAATATAGTGTAATATAATAGACTATTGTATAATATTGTACCAGTGTAAATATAAATATGTAAATATATAATTATAAATTTAAATGTAAATATAAATATAATATTGAATAAAAATACAAGTATAAATATATCACACCAGTTGGGTCACCTGTTTTAAATACAACTACCCAATACAATTCTATGATGTTCAAAACCATCATAAACAAACTGTGTGTGTGTGTATATATATGGGAGGTTGGCATAATAGTTATGGTGTTTACCTTACAAGCATAAGGTGCAGGGTTTGATTCTCAGATGGGGTAATTGGCTAGGCTGAAAATGGCCCACAAAGGCAGTTAGCCTAGTACTAATCTATGAACCTCTGTGTGTGTATATATATATATATATATATATATATATATATATATATATATATATATGTATAGCCAAAGCTGGAATGGCAAAAGATGCATCAAACAAACTACACTGTGAACAAAAGCCAAATTATCTACAAAAGCTTTTGTTCTTTAAAATACAACTAATGGAACACAAATCATTCAAACCCGGGGGTTTGCATCCCTCAAGTCTTATTTGCCATCCCAATTCTAATTCTTCCAATAGGGATGGCATCGGATTACCTCTTATAGATGGAACTATTTGATCTATCGCCATAAAGGTAAAAGTGTGATTAGGATAAGATAGTATATGTTTCGCTAATGCGCTGTCTAACTTCCCTTTATTGATTGCATACATATGTTCGTAAACTCTCTCACGAAGTTTACGTTCAGTTTTGCCAATGTAGAAGGCACAACAATGTTGACATTTAGCTAAATAGACAACAAATTTAGATTGACAATTGAACTTTGATCTAAGCTTAAATAATGTGTTGTTGATCTCAAACGTACTAGATGTAGTCATAAATTTACAATAATTGCATGCTTCACTTTTTACCATACCGGCTGATTTAGGGCAATTTAAATTTGCCAACTCAAGATGATTCTTCAAATTCCTACCCCTTCTAAAACACGTGTAAACTGATTGACCAAGTTTACTCCATAGGTTTGGAGCTGTCCTTGAAAGATCCCAGTTTTTCTTCAATATACCTGTGACTGCAAAACTGTCACTACAAAAGGTGGTTATAAATTTCAATGAAGGGTCATTGTCAGAAGGTATACTACTGTTATTTAAGCTGAGAGGAGTGACCAAAAAATCAGACCTGTTGACTAACTCTAAATCCACATCTCACTGGGATTTAACTGTTAAGATTGGAGAATAAACACAATTATGTCTTTTAGTGGTAACCTAATCTATAAGGGTGGTAATTAAATCCTCCGGGTACCCACGACTCAGGAACATACATTTAAGAAGATCACATTCCTTTAAAAAGTCACACAATTGGGTATTGAAACGTGCTGCCCTTACTAGTTGACCTTTCACGATAAATCATTTCTGATAGAAAGGATGACAACTCGAAAAGTGCAAAAAATTGTTAGAATACGTTGCCTTCCTGTAAATACTTGTTTGGAAACACTGTTGTAGTCTATTTTTGACTAACATCAAGTCTAAGTAGGGAATAGTATCTGTATCGAAAGTACATGTAAACTTAAGGAATTCTGTAGTACTGTTCAAGTGATGGACAAATTCACTAGCTTCATCACCCGAACCCTTAAACAGGATGAAAATGTCATCCAAAAAACGGGTGTAGTATATCACTTTATTAGTTATAGTACTGTCATTAAATACAAATTCATTTTCCCATTGAGACATAACCATATTGGCCAAAAA
>NW_025049969.1:10000-14916 GCF_019279795.1 Protopterus annectens
ATGTACCCATGAATTACCATATAGGTGGCAGTACACTAAACACCGAAAGTGTGATAAGAGACTTAGGGACACAGGTGGACAGTGGTCTCACCTTCGATAACCACATCGCCACAACAGTCAGGAAATCCTTCTATGTGGCACACCTCATCAGTAAGGGCTTTTCATCCAGAAAAAAGAGGTCATTGTCCCACTGTACTCATCCCTCATTAGACCCATTATAGAATACAACACCCGGTTTGGTATGTACCTCTCAAGACATCTGCAACAACTGGAAAGGCCGCAGAAATACCTCACTAAAAGAATCACAGGCCTAAAGCAGATGCCCTATGTTGACCGCCTTAAAAAACTCCAGCTATACTCTGTGGCATATCGTCTACTCAGAGGCGATCTCTGCTTAACATACAAGGCCATGTCAAACCCAGAGCTGTTGGACATGCTACACTTAAAGAAATCCAATTCCCTCAGAGCGACACGCTGCAGGGATCTAAACCTTGTCATCACAATAAACAAAACATACTGGAGGGATAGGTTCCTGACCCAGAGACTTCCCAGACTCTGGAATAGATTGCCCATACATGTCAAGCAGAGTGCCTCTTTGGCCCTCTTCAAAAGGAACCTTGACGATTGGATGGGAGAAAGGAAATTCACCCCGGGGATCACGTCAGTCACCCAGCTAGACAGGGGTCCAGGGAAATAAATAGTGTGGAAAGAAATAGCCAGGGAATTGTTATGGCTAGGCTTGTATAGGCCCTAGGACTGATAGCCTAGTACCAACCTATGAACCTATGGATAAGTTATTGTCAGAATTGGAAAGACTGAGACTTGAAACCATATATCAGCATGGGTATGTTGAAAATAAATCCATTATCACCTGTAACATGATGTTGTCTAACAATGTGATAACGGCAATGAATGAAAATTTGTGCTGTGATGTAATTTTTATAGATTTAACTTCAGCATTTGACAGGGTTGTACACAAAATACTGATCAATAAATTAGAACTAGGTATAGACGTATTCTTGATAAGATGGATAGCTGGATGGCTTACAAATTGAACATAACAGGTATCATACAACAATTAGGCAGGTGAAATTCTTGGTTACAGTCAGGGTATCACACAGGGCTGTGTCCTGTGCTCATACTTGTTCATATTGTATCTTTCAGATCTATCTTTTTCATCTGAGGTGTTCTATAGTCTATATGCAGATGACTTGAAATTGGTTAAACCGATTATATGTTTTACAGATAGGGCATGTCCACAAAAGAACTTGACACAATTGACTATTTGGGCACCAGAGAGTAATATGCTTATAAATGCATCTAAAGCTAAGCATATGAGATTTGGAAGACATAAATTGAAAGGTGAATATTTAGTACAGCATAGAGTGATTGAAACTGTAGATTCATTTAAGGGCCTCAATATATGGATAGAGCCAGCTTTGAGATTTGATAATCACATCGACCAATTGGTTAATGATAGTTACAGAACTATAGGTTGTATGAAAAAATATATGATGTCTAAGAAGTCAGTAACAATGAAGCCATTGTTAGTTACATTAGACCCAAACTTGTGTATGGAATAACAGTATGGAAACCTTATAAGAAAACAAGCAGGAGTAAACTGGAAAGAGTACTTTGGAAATATACCAAGGGAATTCATGGATGTGAAAATTTAAGTTACTTTGAAAGATTAAAATATCTGAAGTTGTACAGTGTCTCATATAGATGGTTAAGAGGAGACCTAATTCAGGTAAATAGGGCATTTATAGACCGCTACTTCTGGAATGTTTGGGGTTATCAAATAGTAGTAGAGAATTGGGCAATCTATGTAGATGATTCTGTAGGAAAGAAAAGTGTACTAATTGGTTCTCTGAGACAGGAGCGGATGCATGGAATAGATTACCAAATTATATTAAAGCAAGCACTAGCTTAGATATTTTAAGAACAGCCTGGACATCTGTTATGCCCCTGCACTGGCCCAGTAGTCAAGGACCCTCAGTCTTCACCACTGACAACAGCTAGGGGATGTACACACACACAGTAAAGTGCAGTTTCCCTTAAGGGCACACAGAGACCACAGTCAGTCTAGGGCTGGTTTCTCCTTCTTTCTCCAGATCCCCAATAAGAGTCACCACTGGCACAGCTATAGGGTTGAGATCTTAGCTGAGTGACCAAGCCAAAACTTCCAGCACCCTTTCTGTCCAACCAGTGCTTCGTGTCCCTGCCCTAGTAGCTCACACACACACACACACACACACACACACACACACACACACACACACATACACACTTCATACCTCTCGACCGTACCAAATTCCTTGGCATTTACTGGGTTTGAGGTCCAAATAATGGGGTGCCACGAATTCCCGAGTGACCCCCTTTATTCTTGAATTTCCCCGTTTTTTTTTTCTGCAATTTTCAGGCATGCGCAATGACGTCAACAACCCCATCCGTTTCACAGGCAGCAGCAGAGTTACCTTCCCTGGCTCCTCCACTTAAGAATAAAAAAAAAAACAAAACAAAAAGAAATTAAACTAAAGACTGAGTGAGTAACTTTAGTTGCTGTGCCTGTGAGAAAGAGTGGTTTTCTTTCGGTCCACATGTAAACTGTACAAGCATTTAAGCTGGAAAACAGAATAAGTAACTTTAAAGTATTTAAGCAAGAAAACAGACTGAGTAACTTTAGCTGCTGTGAGAACGTTTTTTTCCGGTCCACATATTTAAACTATGCAAGCATTTAAGCTGGAACATTTTAGCTGCTGTGAGAATGGTGCAAGCATTTAAGCTGGGAAACTTTAGAAGCTGTGAGAATGGTGCAAGCATTTATCCTGGAAAACTTTAGCTGTTGGTGAGAATGGTGCAAACATTTATGTCGGAAACAAGACCAGGTTCACTTGAATTCAAGTGAGTTTTTAGCTGCTGCTGTGTTCTGCTTTGAAAACGGCTGGAAAGTTGAACAAGTGCAACTTGTGCATTTACCTGGAAATTTGTGTGTGCAGGTTAAGAATGTCTGGAAATTACGTTCATTGTGCAGGTTCATTATTTAGCTGGAAAGATGAACAAGTTCATTGTGCAGGATCATTATTTAGCTGGAAAGAGTCAAGCAAGTGCATTGAAATTTGTGTGTGCAGGTTAAGAACGGTTGGAAATTACGTTCGTTGAGCAGGTTCATTATTTAGCTGGAAAGATGAACAAGTTCATTGTGCAGGATCATTATTTAGCTGGAAAGAGTCAAGCAAGTGCATTTAGCTGGAAATGTGTGTGTGCAGGTTGAGAACGGCTGGAAATTACAGTGTGTGTGTGTGTGTGTGTGTGTGTGTGTGTGTGTGTGTGTGTGTGTGTGTTTGTATATACACCCAGGCTCAAACCCTGTACCTTGGGTACAAGGGTTAAGAGCCTGACTTCTCTACCCATACCACCACTTGTGATTCAAGGAGTCAAGTCCATAAGTTTCACAGAGTATCTGGAATATTTGCCTCATACGTTTGGTCTGTGTTTCTCTTAAAATTTGTCATCTGGCAAATCAGTGAGAACTGAATTCACTAAATAATTATAGCTGTTTTAAGTTTCAGTCTTCCTATCTTTCATGAACACATGGTAACACCAAAACTTTTTATTCTGCCAACTTTGTACGATAATAAAAGCAATGTTTAAAATATGTCCCACACTCTGATTTTTGGCCTTTGTCCCCCCCCACCTCCAATAAACTTTGTCTTTTTCCAGATTTCTTGTGCTGCAAAGTTCTTTAGGGGAAGAGAAGTTTAGTGCTGCTTATATCAAGCCTGCATTGTTAGTAGCACAGCAGATAGTATACTTGCTTTTGATGCAGAAGGCTGTGGGTTCTACTCCCACAATGTGTAGATGGATTGCTGGTGCTGTGTTATAATTTTAAAGGGGGTGGATGCTGCAGTCCTTAGAATGAACTCTTTGCCGGAGATACCTAGTAACTATGACCCTGTTATCACTTAGCCATCCATTCCTTATTGCAGTATTACTAGCTTATCATTTTTTTTTTAATGTAACATAGGCAATTTATTCCTCAAGGACAAAAGGCATTTTATTTGTACATGAGACAATGAAATATAAAGTTGTTTGCTAGCAGCAACCTCTTCATAAGTTACAGATCTCTTTAATGTGGAATTATTTCGATGAGTTTTACTTCTGTAGAGATTTGTGAATGTGCATATTTACTGATATTGGTAGATTGTAGAAGTTTGAGTAGTCTTTTATGGTGGAAATATTCTGAATTGAGCAGTTTTGTTATTTCTGGTTCATGCATTTTGTTTCATTGCTTACTGGAAAAATGTTCAAAACAAATTTAAAACACACTCTAACATGTGTGCTCTATTATACAAGGAATATAATTTAATACTATCAGGAGGGTGTATCAAAAACACATATAAGTTTCATGTGCAAGGGGCCTATGATTTGAAAACAACCCAAAGGTGTTCTTTATCTACCACTGGCCAGATGCATTTTCTTTGAATGTGGTGGGTTTCAGTGCTGTTTCAATGAATGTGAGTTTCAAGGGCAGAGAAGTTTTAATGCTAAGTCTAATTTCATTGTGAGACTGTATTGCTTTGTTTAGCAGATGTCTATTAGTGTTTGCGCTATAAAATGTAAAATAAAAGTTTTAAATGAAATCCAAATAATCATTGCAGTATGCACATTACAGTGTTTATGGTAAATGGGGTGAAATAGCCAAGTAATGGGACACTGGAATGGCCGAAGGGGGGTAGGGCTTTGTATGGGGGGGGCAGTTGAGCATGATTTTGTGAGGGGGAAGGACAGCAAACTCAAAGGCATTCCCGGGCGGCACAAACTCTAGCTACACCACTGATCAGTAGGCCATGGAGAATGACTTTTGGAGGTCCTAGCAGAAAACCTTAAAAAATATTCCCCCTTTTGCCCCCAAA
>NW_025049970.1:0-14609 GCF_019279795.1 Protopterus annectens
CTTCCATTCTTACTGCCTCCCTTGCCTGGGCCCAGACCACGACGTCTCGGCCTGTGCTGCCTGTGCTTGCTTTAATAAGCGCACTCTCAGGTGCCGGGCAGAATTTGCCGAAGACTTTTTTGGCGCCTCATACGCTTACACCATGCCGTCGGAACAGCCGACAGCACAAACGACCAAGAAACGCAAAGACCGGGACCGACATCCCGCGTCTTCCTCCGATATTTCTCCTAAGCCCTCCGCGAGTGTTTCGGTCCCTTCGGAAACGGTAATTCCACCGCTTCAGGCCGACGACACCGCGTTAATACGAGCTTCGGTCTCAGAGGCCACTCCGGTGCTGGTTATTGATTTACCCCCAGAAACCGAAGATGTTCTTCGTGTTTCACTGTTGCAGTCATAACTGTCAGGTGTTCCTGCCGGCAGGCAGCCTGAGGTCGGCCAGAATTCCAAAGTCTGGGTCCGGCGTCGGCTGAACAAGCTAGTACCCTGACGTCCGTACGCTCTGGTACATAGCCCTCAGCCGACGCCATCTTCTCCAGTCTTTCTTGCTGTGCGATGGAAAGCAGCTCGCAAGTCGTTGGTTGGCGATTTTCGAACAGCGTATTTGGTGGTTGTCGGTCCGAAGTTCTTACTTCTCTTCTCAAAGCTAAGTACCCCGTTGGGGAATCTTTTTCTTGTTCCTCCGATGTCAGAAAAAGTTAATTGCATAACGTGTGGAAAACAAATACCTCATAAAGATTTCCACTCTTACTGTCTACCTTGCTTAGGCCCTGACCACGACGTTTCTTGTTGTCGGTTCTGTGCCAGGTTCAATTCTCGTACTATCAAGCGCAGGTACGACTTGGCTCTAAATTACTTTGGCAGACGCTTCAATTATAGAATGTCGTCTGACACTACCGGAATTCAAAAGAAGCGCAAAGAAAAGGACAGGCCTCCGAGGTCCAAACAGGACTCGTTGCAGCTGGAGCCAGCGTCTGGTTCGGCTGTCGTCAGTGAGGCGCTTTTGCAGCCCCTGTCGTCCGCCACTTCTGAACCGATGGCCGATACGGACTCCCATGGGGAGCCATCAAGGCCTACTATTTTAACGGCTGCAGGACCTTCGGACGTCGCTCCCTCAGATGGGTCCGGAACCGTTGTGCAGGTACCGGCTTCTGAGGGGGTATTCAGGCCTACTCACATCACTATTTCAAAGGCAAAGACAAAGACTCCTGTTAAGTCTAAAGTTCCTGCTCAAGCTACTTCTGAATCTACTCCCAGGACACACAAGCAATTATTAAGGATGGCTGAAGATTTGCTTACAATGATTAGGGGTTCTCACCCTCCACCTGAGAAAAGGCCTCGACAGGATGTTCCTCTGGATTCCTCTGACCAGGCTTCTGTATCTTCTGTCTCTTCCTCTGATCAGGAATATTCTTTTCCTCCTTATGAGGATTCGGTGGCTGAGGACTCCTTGCCCTCTGCCTCTCCGCCTGAAGATTTCTCTTTTGGGGAACCTTGCATGAGATGAGGGAACATTTTCATTGGGAAGGTCAGGAGTATTCTGCTTCCAAGAAGAGGCTTAGAGAATTTCTTCTTCTTCCTCAACATAGGCCTTTAGCTATCCCTCCTGTTCTTGACATTGTGGATGATGCTTTTTCTGAGGCTAATTTGAATCCTGATTCCATGCCTCCTGCTCCTTCTAAGCCTGATAGATTTTATAGGGTTCCTGACTCTCATTTGTTCTTATTTAAGAACCCTTCTGCGGATCCTGAAACTATTTCTCAGGGCTCTAAGGCTGCTAAGGTTGCTACTTCTAAAAATCCTATTCCCTCTGAGAAGGATTCTCGTGCTTTAGACAGGTGGGGAAAAAAGGTATATACTTCTGCTACTCTGTTAGGGCTTTAAATTGCCAGTTTCATATGTTTAAGTATCAGCAATTTCTTTTGTCTGTTTTAAAGCAAAAGCTTGCTTCCCTTCCTGCATGTGCAGAGGATAAGGAACTTCAGGATGTATTGCATGCAACTGAACAAGTGAACAAACATAGTTTGCATTGTGGTTTTGATGCTTTGAATGCTTCTTGCAGGGCCGCAGCCTCTGGTACTGTTATCAGGAGACATGCCTGGCTTCGTAAACAAAGTTTACCTGAACAGGTTAAGGCTAAATTATTAGATTCCCCTGTTCAACATGATCTTTTTGGATCTAAGGCTGAGGAGGTTATTAAAAAGATGGAAGAAAAGGCAAAATCTATGCAAACTGTAAAAGATTTCTTACAAGTTCAGCCTCCTAGATTTTCCAGGAATTGGCCCTCCAAAAATTGGTCCTTTCCCACGTCCGACAGGCCTCAAAGGGGAAGATATAGACACTCCAGAGGTCGTGGTCAAGCTCAGGCCTCTTACAGATCTAGACAATGGACTGCTTCTTCACCTTGAAGGGGAGAAGACAGATCCCAATCTCAAAGAAAGCAAACTCAATGACTCTCTCGGTTGGGCTACAGGACCCCTTCACCTGGATGCCCCTCTCGGAGGAAAACTGTCTCTTTTTTACAAAAATTGGACTTGTATTACCCAGGACAAATGGGTATTGGACGTGATTTTAAAAGGCTACAAATTCCACTTTCATACTCTGCCAAGGGCTTTCGGTTGGCCAGATCTGCCAAAACATCAATGGTCAGAGGCCTTAAAATAAGTGGATGCTCTTCTGGCCATGAGAGCCATAGAGCCTGTTCCACTCTCGGAGATGGGAAAAGGTTTTTATTCAAGACTGTTTCTGGTTCCAAGAAAACAAAGCTCATGGAGACCTATTCTGGACCTTTCTGTGTTAAACACTTTTTTGGAAATTCCAAAATTCAAGATGCTTACTCTGCAGCAACTAATTCCAATGCAATCTCAGGACGCCTGGATGGTGACATTGGACCTAAAGGAAGCCTATTTACACATTCCCATCAGGCAGGAACGCAGGACATTCCTCAGATTCAAGGCAGGTTCGAGACACTTTCAATTCTCTGTACTGCCCTTTGGTTTATCTACTGCACCCAGAGTCTTTACCAAGTGCCTGGCACCAGTAGTGGCTTATTGCAGACTTCAGGGGATTCAGATTTACCCCTATTTGGACGACTGCCTTATTCAGGCAAACAGCAAGGATCTTTTACTTCAGCATCTGGAATTTGTTCAACGTCTTCTCCTACTATTGGGATTGTCAGTGAACACAAAGTCACATTTGATCCCTTCTCAACAAATGGTATTTTTGGGAGCCCTCTTAAATACAACTTTACAAAGGGCCTTCCTCACTCCAGAAAAACAAATACAGCTGGCTTCAATTTTCAAGATTTTGGCAACTCTAACTCAGCTCACTGCAAGGAAATTCCTGCAGGCACTGGGCTACATGGCTTCCTGCATTCTGTTGATCCCAAATGCAAGGCTTCATATGAGAAAGCTTCAATGGTATCTGAAAAGTGTATGGTCACAGCATTACCACGATCTGGACATTCTGATTCCTCTGATCCCTTGCCTCCAGAAGGAGTTCCTTTGGTGGTCCAGGGTGTGTGCTTTAAACGAGGGGAAGCCTTTTCGTCTACCTCAACCTTCTCAAATCATAACCACGGACGCCTCGGATTATGCTTGGGGAGCACATTTTCTAGACGATTGCCAGCAGGGAACCTGGACAAAGGACCATCTTCACTGGCACATCAATCTGAAGGAAATGTTGACAGTTCAAAATGCTCTTCTAGCCTTCAAGAACCTTTTGCACCCAGGTCCTCTTCTGATTCGCACAGACACACCGCAGTCATGTGGTACATAAACAAGCAGGGGGGTTCTCATTCGTACCCCCTTTGCAGACTAGCTATGGCTTTATGGGACACAGCTCTAAATCTGAATCTACATCTCCAGGCTCAATTCATTCCAGGAGAACAGAATCTCTTAGCAGACAGCCTGAGCAGAAACATTTCAGATCCTCACGAATGGATGCTAGACACCAACTTATTCAACAGGATTACTGCAGTTTGGGGATGTCCCCAGATCTGTTTGCATCCCATCTCAATCATCAGCTGCCTCTTTTTTGCACCAGGTCCTTCCACAAAACAGCTTGGAAAGTGGATGCCCTGTCCTTCAGCTGGAGGAACCTTTCGGGATATCCCTTCCCTCCTCTTCCTCTTCTTCCTCTGGTATTACTAAAGATAAAACAGGACAAGCCCAAGTTCCTAATCTTGATTTCTCCAAATTGGCCTAGACAGTTTTGGTATCCAACTTTAAAGCACCTGTTCTTGGAACCTCCTTGGATTCTTCCTCTGAACCCTTCTCTTCTGTCCCAGTATCAGGGTCAGATGCTACACCCCCATCTCAAGACCCTTTGCCTGACAGCTTGGCTCTTCAAAGGAATTTGATTTCTTCTAGTCTAGCTGAGCTTCCAGACAACAGAGAGCGGATACTTGATGGGTCAGTTTTGACAGGGTCGGATGCATTGGATGAAACGGCATCATTGGCAGCAAACGCTACATTCACGGCTCCTCCAACTAACATTTCCATGGGGCCCACAGGGAGCACGCCCGAAGATAGCGCAGGGGCGACAACGTTTTTTCGAGAGACTTCCAGCTCCAGTAAAGAAACGTGGAGCATGGAAAAGATCTCTGAGCGAGGGGAGAGACCCAAACAAAAGGAGAAGAGTCCTGGATTGACTATTAGTGATCATATTGGTATGGTTTTTAACTTATCTTCTCACAGCTTAACTGAGGAAGAGTTGAGCGTTTTAAATAAAGGCTTGACATTTGTGCCTGGGAGGGCTAGTGTTTTCAACGAAATTGTTATGGACATTATGTTATTTTGCAGGGGTTTGGCGCTAAAATGTGTTTTTAATAACAACACCAATAATAATTCTGTTAGTACGTGTACAGGAACTGTATTGAGACAACCGAGTACCTATGTACCACCCTTCACTCCAGCAATGCATTTGTTTATTAATAGCTGTGAAAGTGAATTGTTGCATTATTTTGGTAATAGTGAACAGAACAGGTTTTTTAATCTGACCAAAAAACAGCAAGCAGCATTGAGGGGTTTGTCCAACAACACTGATATTGTCATTAAGATGGCAGACAAAGGAGGGGCGGTGGTAGTACTTGATACGGAGGTCTACAATTCCAAAGTACAAAACTTGTTGACAGACCACACTACATATATTCCCATTAACCCGACTATCATTAGTAGGGTGGTAGATGGAGTTCACAATGCCTTAAGGAAGTTGAATTTTGATATGTTGATAGATGATGATTTATTAAAATTTCTGATGGTAAATAAAGCTACCACTCCCATTTTTAAAGCTCTGCCCAAAATTCATAAATCATTGGTTGACCCACCCTTAAGACCCATTGTTTCGGGACGAGGGTGGGTGACAGAAAATATTTCTATTTGGTTAGAGCATACCTTAAGACCTTATGTTGATAGGATACACAGCATATTGAAGGACGCAAGAAGTTTTTTGCAAGTGGTAAGGGACTTTGAACTGACACAATCACATGAGAATACCATTATGGTAACGTTAGATGTTCAAAGCCTCTTCACAGTGATAGGCAACAGTTATGGCATTAAAGCCATAGAACAAGTTCTACGGACTATGGGTGAGGATCATAATAAGGTGTGTTTGATCAGTGCTCTACTGTCATTAGTATTGGAGAACAACGTATTCATTGGTGGACAACAGGCATATAGGCAGGCACAGGGGGTAGCCATGGGCACTCCCTGTGCCAATACGTATGCCAATTTGGTTTTGTATTTTTGGGAGAGAGAGACAATCTTTAATAACAAGGATTGGAAACAATATATAGGAGCCTATGCGCGATTTGTGGACGATGTTTTTATTTTTTGGCAGGGTAATGTAGATTTGTTACATAGGTTTCTTGAGTATTTACACTCCACCACCTCTTCAGATTTACCATGACCTACTCTTCAGAACAGATAGATTTTTTGGATACAAGGATTAGACATGATTTGGAGGGTTTTTCTTCCAGCTTGTATAAAAAGGATTGTTGGACGAATCATTTATTGTCATTTGACAGTATGCATCCCCGGTTCATGTTTCCAAACATAGTACAGAGTCAGCTATGTAGGACATCTAGATTGTGTTTGGAAGATGAACAATATGGAAAGGAAGTGGAAGGTTTGAGAACATGTTTTGCCAAAAGGGGTTATAATGACAATATGGTGAAGAGGATGGTTGATTACAACTCACTGGAGAGAACAAACAGGTTTAAACCTTGGTTGAGACAGGGCCAGGAGGATGGATGTCCTTCCTGGGTATGTAAAAAATCCAATAGAGCTAGAATGTATTTCACTTACAGTAGTAACATCACTGACATTCAGGCTATAGTTTGTAGAAATTGGAATATTCTAAGGAGTGATGCCAGGTTAAGTGATTTGGTTGGTCCCAGACCTACTTTTGGATATAGACGCAACATTAATTTGTAGGACCTGTTATGCAGAGAGAAGGATACTCCTTGTCGGAGACCTTTGATGGAAAAAGCAGGAACGGTACCTTGTGGCAACTGTGTAAGGCCTGTGCTAGTATACATAAGGATCCCACTTTTGTACATCCATTGAATGGGCAGGTCTTCCATTTTCAAGCTAGAGCCACATGCAGAACAACCCACGTAGTTTATTTAGCTGAGTGTGTGCAATGCCCCGCCTACTATGTGGGTATGACCACCAATATGCTAAAGGTCAGGATATTACAACATCTGTCATGTATCAGAAATAAGGTTGACCAAAATGCTCTAAACATGTGGAGGGCAATCCTACACGCACTTTTCTGTTTAAGGCCATTATTAATGTAAGGTTGGGTATTAGAGGTGGTGATATCAAGTTACTCATAGAGAATTTAGAATCAAAGTGGATCATTACACTTTCATCACATAGGTATCCAGGTTTAAATGAGATGGTGCCTTTAAAACCTGCCTTGCAAAGAAGGCGGGTAGTGCATTAACTGCTGATTGGTTGATTTAGATTTTAAATTAAGAATCTTTTATGAGCATTATTGTCTGATGAAGGGTTGCTGAACCCGAAAGCGCTTACGATTTGGATCTGTTTTTATTAAAGAGAATAACCACATAGCGGTGTCTCGCCAGTCTTTTTTATTGCAAGTTTTGGATGATGTTCTGGAAGCTAGACGGCCTAGCATTAGGAAATCCTATGCCTCTAAATGGAAGAGATTTTGTATTTGGATGCAGGACCGAGGCTCGGACCCACTGGTGCCTGACCTCTCTTCTATTTTGCTTTACCTTTCGGATCTTTTGTCTAAAGGACTTTCCTTTTCTTCCATTAAGATTCATGCTTCTGCTATTTCTGCTCACTTCAATACTGATCCTCCTGTTTTTTCTCATCCTTTGGTGAGACCATTCTTGAGAGGGGCTAAGAATTTGAGGCCTCCCAGGACCCCTCCTGTTCCGGCTTGGGATCTTAATTATGTTTTAGAAAAACTTACTTTGCCTCCTTTTGAGCCTGCTGCATCTTCAGATATTAAGTTTTTATCTTGGAAGAGAGTTCTTTTGTTAGTATTGACTTCTGTCAGAAGGGTTTCAGAGTTGCAAGCTCTCATGGCTGTGGAACCTTACCTTATTTTCCACCAGGACAGAGTATCCTTGAGGACCAATCCTACTTTCATGCCTAAAGTGATTTCGAAAGTGGCTTTAAATCAGATAATTCACCTTCCTACTTTCTTTCCTAATCCTCAAAATAAAGGGGGAAAGGATTTTGCATTCATTGGATGTGCACAGACAGTTACGATTTTACCTGGACAAGACTAAAGAGTTCAGAAAGTCTAACCAATTGTCTCTTTTGCCTCCAGTTCTCCTGGAAAAGCTATTTCAAAACAAACTATTTCCAAATGGATTGCTTATGGAATCAGATTTTGTTACACTCATCATGGGAAACAGTTTCCAGGTACTGTGAGAAGTCATTCTACGAGAGCAGCTGCCACTTCTACAGCTTTTCTCAGAGGAGTTCCTACCAAGGATATCTTGGAAGCTGCCACTTGGAGTTCTGTGCATACTTTTTCCAAGCACTACAATCTCCCTCTGTATACTAAGACCAGGGCAGGCTTTGCCTCTGCTGTTTTGCAGGGTCTTCTTGCTGCCCCTTCTTCTGTTTAAGCCTCCTCCCCTTTTTCACTGCTTTGGGATTCCACCCTACAGTTATGACTGCAGCAGTGAAACACGAACATAGTACAGTTGTGTACACCTACCATAAATGTAGATGTTCGAGTGTCTTCACTGTTGCAGTCGGTGTTTCCCTCCCTCCTATCCCCTCTTTTTCTTTTTGTGGTGTATTTGTGTTTCCTTGTTGGATTCATTTTTGATTTATTGGGGACTTCTGACATCTAGGGCACGAAAGGCTGGAGAAGATGGCGTCGGCTGAGGGCTATGTACCAGAGCGTACTGAGGTCAGGGTACTAGCTTGTTCAGCCGACGCCGGACCCAGACTTTGGGATTCTGGCCGACCTCGGGCTGCCTGCCGGCAGGAACACCCTACAGTTATGACTGCAACAGTGAAGACACTCAACATCTACATTTATGGTAGGTGTACACAACTGTACTTTCTTGATCTAGCCGACACCATTCCCGTGGACAAGGTTACTCCTGCACGTGGGGCAGCTAGGCCTCCTGTATCCATGTCCATCAAGGCCTTTGCACGTGCTAAGGCTGCCAGCCAGGCCAAGGCCCATCCTAAACCTTCTCAAGCCCCTGCTTCTGATAGACAGATCTTGTCTCTTGCTGCAGATTTAATCTCTCTTATCAGGGGGTCTCAGCCTCATCCAGACAGAGGTTCTCAGCCACCTGCAGAAAAAAGACCTAGAACCGAGCAGGCAGACAACCTCTCTTCAGATGAAGCCTCTGGGGATTCAGAGCCTTCAGATACCCTAGAAGAATCCTTCCAGGCCTATGAGGATTCGGATGCTGAGGATTCAATTCCCTCTGCCTCCCCTCCAGAGGATTTTTTCCTTCGGGGAAGTTCTCCACTCCATGAGGGAGCATTTTAAGTGGCAGGGCCAGGAATTTTCTGACTCTAGGAAAAGGCTATGTACCTTCCTTAAGTTACCCCAGCACAGACCTTTAGCTGTCCCTCCAGTTATGGATGTCCTGGATGATGTTTTCTCCAACTCCTGTGCTTCCCCTGACTCTCTCCCTCCTGCCCCTGTCAAGCCGGACAGATATTACAGGGTCCCTGGCACCCACAAGCATCTCTTTAAGGCCCACTCTGTGGATCTAGAAACTATTTCACAGGGCCCCAAAGGAGTGGCTACTTCCTCCGTCAAGAATCCACTGCCAGCGGACAGGGAAGCAAGGTCCCTGGAGAGATGGGGTAAAAAAGTTTATACCTCTACCACCCTTGCCATGAGGTCACTTAACTGTCTCTTTCACATGTTTCAGTACCAGGATTATTTACTGGATGGTTTGCAGAAAAAACTAGCCTCTCCTGAGCCTATAGATAGAAAGGCATTGCAGGATCTGGTTCATAACTCTCAGCAGGTTAGCAATCATTTTCTTCAGTGCGGTTATGATGCATTGGAGGCTTCATGTAGGGCAGCTACGACAGGGGCTGTTATTCGTAGACATGCTTGGTTAAAAGAACAGCCACTGCCAGACCATGTTAAAGTAAAGCTACTTGATGCACCTCTGGAAAAACATAAGCTTTTTGGTGCTAATGCTCAAGACGTGTTGAAGTCCATTGAGGAAAAGGCTAAATCAGTACAGACAGTCAAATATTTTCTCCAGGTTCAGCCACCCAGATTCAGTAGAATTGGCCTTCCAAGAATTGGTCCTTTCCAGACTCTGACAAGTTTCAAAGGGGGAAAAACAGGCGTGCTCGGGGTAGAGGGCAATATCGAGGCTCCTACAGGGGACGCCAATGGCAACCACAAAATCAAAGAGGTGGCGCAGGTAGTCCAGCTGCACCACAAGGACAATCACAATGACTTGACATTCATACCGCCGACCAAGGCTCAGAGAGAAGCTCCTTTAGGTGGAAAATTATCCTTATTCTCAAAAAACTGGCATATCTTAACCAAGGACAAATGGATTCTGGATTTAATAGACAAAGGTTACAAATTCCACTACCATTCTTTACCAACAAGACAAGGCATGCCAAACCTGCCACATCATCAAAGGGCAGAGAGGCACTCCTTCAAGTTTCAAAGCTGTTGGAGATAAGCAATAGAAAAGGTCCCTCCTCAGGAACAAGGCCAGGGATTTTACTCAAGACTGTTCCTTGTTCCCAGAAAAGAAAATAAATGGAGGCCTATACTGGACTTGTCTACTCTGAATACATTTCTCATCGTGCCAAATTTCAAAATGCTAACGTTACAGCAACTCCTTCCCATGCTGGGCAAGGGATCTTGGCTGGTCGCTCTGGACCTCAAGGAGGGCATACCTGCATGTCCACATCAGACACTGTTGCAGAAGATACCTCAGATTTCTTGCAGGGACAGAGCATTATCAATTCTCAGCAGTGCCGTTTGGCTATCTACTGCGCCCAGAGTGTTCACGAAATGCCTGGCATCAGTAGTGGCACACTGCAGAGTCCAGGGGATCCAAATATACCCTTACCTGGACGACTGCCTCATACAAGTAGACAACAAACAGACCTTGATAACAAACTTGGACTATGTCGTTCGATTACTACAAGCTTTGGAATACACAGTCAACATTCAAAAATCAAGACTACTGCCATCCCAACAGATTGTTTTTCTAGGAGCAAAACTGGACACGAAAGCACAAATGGCTTTTCTCAGAGGAAAAGCAAGAGCAGTTACCAGAGTATTTCAAAAGCCTAGCAAAGCTCTCCCAGATGACTGCAAGGAAAATCCTGCAGGCCCTGGACAGGCCCTGGGCTTCATGGCATCCTGCATTCTTCTGATACCCTTGGCAAGACTTCATATGAGAAAGCTGCAATGGTACTTAAAATGCTTATGGTCCCAATACAGCCAAAACCTAGAGGACGTAATCCCACTCATTCCATGTCTGCAAAAAGAATTTATGTGGTGGGCTCAGGCAAGCCATTTAAATAGAGGCATGTCTTTCAACAAACCTCAAGCAACACAAATCATTACAACAGACGCCTCAGATCAGGGATGGGGGGCGCACATGGAGGACAGATTCTTTCAAGGGCAATGGACCCCAAGGGAAAGCCATCTGCACATAAATCAAAAAGAGATGTTGGCAGTGATACATGCGGTCGAGGCCTTCAAAAAATCACTTCAACAAGGTCACTTGCTAATAAGGACAGACAACACCACCGTTATGTGGTACATAAATAAGCAGGGTTGCACTCATTCTTATCCCCTCTGCAGATTAGCAATGATTCTTTGGGAGAAGGCCCTGAGTCTCAAGGTCCACTTACAATCCCAGTTCGTGCCAGGCAAGGACAATATTCTGGCGGACAGACTGAGCAGAAGCTTCTTGGATCCACACGAATGGAGGTTGCATCCTCACATTTTCTCACAAGTAGCGAGTGCATGGGGAAGGCCGGACATAGATCTCTTTGCTTCTCACCTGAATCATCACCTGGAAAAGTTCTGTACAAGGACCCACCATCCTCTAGCCTGGAAAACGGATGCTCTCTCCTTCAGCTGGAATTCCCTAACAATTTATGCATTCCCTCCACTACCACTGTTGACCAAGGTGTTACTGAAGATCAAAGCAGAACAACCAGCAGGCATTCTGATAGCTCCAGACTGGCCAAGGCAGCACTGGTACCCACTGTTGTTGAGCATAACTCGGACCAAGCCGTGGCCACTGCCTCTATGGCCTCTGCTTCTAACTCAGCACAATTACAGGACTGTACATCAAAACCTTCAAACTTTGCATCTGACAGCTTGGAAACTTCCATGATTCCTCCTCATGCTTCCCTCTCCAAAAGAGTTCAAGAAATCTTACTGGAAGCACGCAGACCTTCCACCAGAAAAGTGTATTCAGCAAAGTGGAAGAGATTCATCATCTGGGATGCTAACAAGGACCAGGATGCATCAGTAATGAGCATTCCTCAGATATTAGAATACTTGGCAGAATTGTCATAGTGGCCTATCATATTCCTCTATAAAAATTCACGCTTCAGCAATCTCAGCAAAATACAATTGTGACCCACCTGTGTTTTCACATCCCTTGCTAAGACAGTTTCTAAGAGGGATAAAGAATACCAGACCTCCCAGAAAGACACCAGTACCTGCATGGGACCTCAATTTCATCTTGGAAAAATTAACTCTTCCTCCCTTTGAACCAGCAGCATCTTCCGAAATGCAATTTCTCTCCTGGAAAACAGCTTTCCTGTTGGCAGTAACATCTGCAAGAAGAGTCTCGGAGATACAGGCACTCATGGCAGTACCTCCATTCCTCATTTTTCATCAAGACAGAGTCTCTCTAAGAACCAACCCTTCTTTCATGCCAAAGGTGATATCCAGGGTGTCTCTAAATCAAGCCATACACCTGCCTACTTTCTTCCCCAATCCTCAAAATAAGGGGGAGAAGCTGCTGCATACCTTGGACATACACAGACAACTACGCTACTACTTGGACAGAACAAAGACCTCCAGGAAGTCTGACCAACTTTTGGTAGCCTATGCTGCTGGAGTACAAGGAAAAGCAATCTCCAAACAAACAATTTCAAAATGGATTGGAACACTGCATTAGATACTGCTATTCATTTCATGGAAAAAGTGTGCCAGCCAATATTAGGCCACACTCCACCAGGGCTATAGCCACATCTACAACTTTTCTAAGAGGAGTGGCTACAAAGGACATTCTAGAAGCTGCCACATGGAGCTCCGTGCATACATTCACCAAGCACTACAACCTGCCTTTATACTCCAGATCCCGCGCAGGCTTTGCTTCGGCAGTCCTGCAGGGCATATTAGCTACACCATCCCTTTCTTAGATCCTACCACCCCCAGCTTGACTATGGTACTCAACCCATATGTTATGACTGCAGTTGCATTCTTGAAGGACATAGTACAGTTTTGTACCTACCATAAATGTAGATGTCAGATAGATATGCAACTGCAGTCGGATTTTCCCTCCCTCCAACCCCTCTGCTATTTTCTTTTGGGTCCACTACCCCTCTTCCCTATTAGCTGGGAATGTCCTTTATGGTGTATCTGTTAATGTTGTGCATGTCTGGAATTGTTTATCCATTCTCCATTTCTAGCCTTCCTGGAAAGGCACCTGGCATCTGGGGCAAGAAACACTGAAGAAGATGGCGTCGGCCGCTGCTTTAATACTCCAGCTGTTCTGACGTCAGAGAGGAGGCGACGCCAGACCCAGACTTTGGAATCCGGCCGACCGAGGGGCTGCCTGAGGCAGGACAACCCATATGTTATGACTGCAGTTGCATATCTATCGGACATCTACATTTATGGTAGGTACAAAACTGTACTGTACCTACCTCCTAACACACTGATCTTTCATGACTTCAACTACCCCACCATAGATTGGGTGACCTATTCCTGCACTAACTCAGTGATTCCTTGACTTCATTAATTCTAAAGCACTAGACCAGCTCATCTCATCCCCCACAAGGGAAGATAACATTCTGGACTTGGTTCTCACTAACATGGGTGACCGCTGCACCACTCCCACAGTATGTTCTTCCCTTGTGAGACCAGATCGGACTGTCTCATTCGAGGTTTCTATCCCACCCAACCCCCCCAACTGTAATCAAGCTAGAAAACTTCTCAAAAGCTGACTACAACCTCCTAAAGGAGCATATCTGTAGCTTCACACCACCGCCCCCCTCAGAGGATGCAGACAACTATGCTGAAGAGTATGCTAGTACAGTATACAAGCACCTGTACAACTGTATGGACTCAGCCATACCCAATAGAGCTAAAACCTGCTCCTCAAGGAAACACAAACCTGTTTGGTGGACATCCTCTATCAACAGGCTCTGCAACAAAAAGAAACTGTTGTCCAAGGGTAAAAAGGAACATATTCCAAATTGGAAAAACTCCCTCCTTAGCCTCAAAAAGCAAATTAGATCACTAGTGAAAGCCTCCAAAGCCAATTATGAATCAAAACTAGCCTCCAAAACAAAGGGAAACCACAAAGACTTCTTCAGTTACATCAGGAACCTCCATGGCAAAGCCCAAGTTTGTTACAAATTAGTACTTAACAGTATCACTTGCACCCATCCTATTGACTTGGCCAACATGCAAGCAGACAGGTTCAGTGCAAACTTCACCCCCCAAAGGCCCTTTTGACAGCCCCAATACTTGTCCCGCACCTCACATCTCCATAGATCAAGTGCTAAAGGCCGTATCCAAGGCAAAGAACACAGCTTCCATGGGACCTGAGAGTATCCCAGGCTGTATTCTGCACCATCTTAAGCAAGAAGTGTCTTTCCATTGAGCAGCATATTCAACCACAGCCTAAGTACAGACTTCATTCCAGCAGAGTGGAGAACCGCCATTGTCATCCCCTTCCACAAAGGTGGTGCCAATACTGACCCTGGAAACTATTGCCCCATTAGCTTCATGAGTCTGATCTGTAAAGTCATGGAGTGTATTATTATGGGTCTCATAAACAATGACACAGGCAATCTCCAAGCACTTGACCCCACCCAGTTCGGATTCGTCAAGGGCAGATCCTGCCTTTGAACCTG
>NW_025049971.1:0-14312 GCF_019279795.1 Protopterus annectens
TTTGTAATTTCAGATCGAAGTTCTTTGCTAATAAAGCTAAAAGTACCCGATTGCTAGGAAACTTTTTTCTTGCCTCTGTGGACCGATGTCAGAAAAAAGTTAATAATTGTATTTCTTTGTGGGAAGCAAATACCTCATAAGGACTTCCACTCTTACTGTATTCCATGCCCTAGGCCCTGATCACAACGTCACTAGTTGTCGTGTTTTATTGCTAGATTTCCAATGTAAACACACTATAAAAAGATGTTTTGATTTCCTTGCTTTGCTTTTCTTTGGCCGGTTGTTCAATTAGTAGTGATGCTGGATGGATCAGTCCCGTGATTTCAATTGGTCACCAAAAAATGCAAAAAGTCAAAGGATTAAAGACAGGCATCCACGAGGTCCAAAAACCGACTGACAGAGACCTCTTCTAGGCCAGGGTCGCCGGGTTCGCCCAGTTCTCAAAGTGAGGTGCTTTACGCGGCCCCTGACACCTGCTGACCACCTCAGAGCCACAGGCTTCCCGCCGCCGACTCCCACACGTGAGAGATATCGGTTTTTAGGCCTCTCTGGAAACTCAAGGTATTGGGCCTCACGGAAACTAATCTCAATCCTCAGGGATGGGTCCGGAGTCAGCTGGAGCAAGCATCTCTGCTTCTGAGGGTGTTTTCAGACCTTCACAACTTCAACATTGTTAAAACAACAGCCAAGACAAAGGTACCTTTTAAAGACAAAGAGACAAATTACAGCATCTCTCCTGGACAGTCCCTCCATGCTCCTTAAGAAAAGTTAGATGCTTAAAAATGGCCAAAGACCTCCTGTAACTCTAATCGGGGTTCCCATCCTCCCTCCTGAGAAAAGAGCCTGGGCAGGATCCAAGCAGACTATGACTCCTCTGATCAGGTTTCCATTTCCTCTGATTCCTCTTCAGACCAAGCGAAATTACCCCCTATGAGAGGTGAGACGCTGATGCCTGAAGAATCTATCCCTTCAGCCTCTCCTCCTGAGGATTATTCTTTTGAGGAAACTTTACATACCATGAGGGAGCATTTCCATTGGGAAAGCCAGGATTTCAACACAGGCTCCTGGCTATTCCGTCTGTGCTAGATATTGTGAATGATGTGTTTTCTGAATCCAGTTTATCTCCTGACTCTCTGCCCCCTGCTCCAGCCAAGCCAGAGGTAGGTAAATTAAGTCCCTGATCTCTCACAAGATTTCTTTACAAAACCCTTCTGCTACATCCAGGAAACTATTTCCCAGGATTCCAAAAGGTTAAGGCTTTCTCCATTGAAAAAAAAAAAATCCAGTACCCTCTGACAGGAGATTCCAGAGCTTTGGATAGATGGGGAAGAAAGTATACACTTCTTCAACCCTTTAGAGCAGTAAGAGCTTTAAATTTGCCAATTTCAGCCATGCTTAAGTACTTCCAACAATATTTGGTAAACCAATTCAAACAGAAAATGCTTTTGCGTAACTCGAAGCTCCTGATTGCAAAGAAATGCAGGATTTATTGCATGCAGTTGAACAATTGTGGGAAAACATATTCACCACCGTGGTTTTGATTCTTTGAGAGGCCTCTTGTAGAGTTTCCGCGGTATACAGGTTCTGGTATTCGAAGACATGCTTGGTTAAAGAACAAAGTTTACCTGATCATGTTAAGGCAAAATTATTGATAATTTCTCCTACAGTATGATACTTTGTTTGGTGTTAAAGGCAGAAGAGGTGTTAAAAGAAAATGTGGAGGATAAAGCTAAATCTATACAGAACAGTCAAGGATTTCTTACAGGCGTACAGCCACCGTCGGTTTAGCAGAAATTGGCTGTAACAAAGAATTGGTCCTTTCCAGCTGTCAGACAGGCCACAGAGAGGCAGATACAGATGCCCAACAGGTGGGATCTCAACCCCAAGGCTCAAACAGACACCCAACGACAGTGGGCACCTCAACCCCAAAAGGTGGTGGAGAGGACTGAGTCTCAACCTTACAGGAAACTACAATCAAGAAATTGAGCCTTTCCCTTCATAAGGCCACACCAAGCACGCCCCTTCTGGAAGCCCCCTTAGGGGAAAACTAACACTTTTTTCTCAGAGACTCAGCTAACAATCACTCCAAGACAAATGGGTCTTGAATATTGTGTCTCAGGGTTACAGATTCCACTTTCATACTTTACCAAGGTTGCAAGGTCTTGCCAGACCTGCCACAAAAATCAATGGGCAGAGAGGCACAAAACTAATTTTCAGCCCTCATGGACATGAGAGCTATTCAAAAAGGAATGTGCACCACAACAGGAACAAGGACAAGATTTTGCTCAACTCTTCCTGGTCCTCCAGAAAGGACAGAGAGCCTGGGCCCATACTGAGATCTTTCCTTTCAATTCTGAGATACTTACCTGGATATTCCGAGGAAATCCGTATCAAAATGTTGACATTACAGCAGCTTCTTATCCCATGCTGGGCAGGGAGGTTTGGCTTGTTACCTCTGGACCTCAAAGAGGCATGTTCCTGCCATGTCCCTATCAGACAAAATTGCAGAAGATACCTCAGATTCAAAGCTGGTACAATGCTACCAAATTCTCTGCACTGCCCTTTGGCTTATCTACTGCCAACCGCAGGGTCTTCACAAAGTGTCTGGCACCAGCAATGTGGCCATTTTGCAGACAAAAGGAATTCAAATATATCCATACCTGGACGGACTGTCCTCTATTCAAGCAGAGACACAAAGGACACTCTTCTACAGCATCTGGCGTTTGTAAAAAAAGGTTTTGTCTATTTCTCTAGGGTACACAGTAAACGAAAAGAAGTCAAACTAGTGCCCTCACAACAGATTATATTCATGGGTGCCAGCTTAAATACAGCGGCCCAGATGGCTCACTACTCACACCAGACAAACAAGTTCAACTAACTCATTATTTTCAGTTGTTAAGCAGCGAAAGTCCCATCTCCCTGCAAGAAAAATTCTGCAGAGCACAGGATTCATGGCATCCTGCATACTACCTAATACCATAGTATGCCAGACTGCATATGAGGAATTACAATGGTACCTGAAAAGTGTTTGGACTCAGCAACACTCTCACAGTTTAGGAAACAGTAATACCAATGATTCCTGCCTACAACAGGAGTTTCGATGGTGGGCACATGTATGTCACTCCAAACAAGGGTCAGCCTTTTACCCAACCCACAGCCAGACAAACTCTTAACAACAGATGCTTCGCGGATTCACCTACAGGGAGCACACATGGCAGGAAAATGCATTCAGGCAAGTGCAAGTGGACCTGACAGACCAGATGCATCTTCACATCAATCAAAAGAGATGTTGGCTGTTCAAAATGCCCTAACAGCTTTCCAAAAGACCTTCTACATCCTAGGACAATTACTACTAGAAGATAAGACAACCACAGCCAGCATGGTATATAAACAAGGCAGGGGGCACTCATTCTTGTCCTCTATGCAGGCAAAGCCATGACCTTGTAGAACACAGCTCTAACGTACGTCAAGTTCACCTGCAAGCACAATTCCTGCCAGGAAAAGAAAAAATACTCTGGCCCAGGCGCATCCTAAGCAGAAATATCATGGACCCTCACGAAATGGAAATTGAATCCACAAATCTTCAGCATGGTAACACAACAAAAGTGGGGATGCCCAGACATAGATCATTTGCCTCCCACTGAATTGCCAACTACAAAAATTCTGCACAAGGACTTACATCACAAAACAAGCATGGAAAGTGGGATGCTCTTCTGTTCAGCTGGAAAAACCTAAAAGTTTATGCCTTCCATCACTGCCTCTCCTTGCCTTTCAAAGGTACTCCTAAAAGCCAGACAAGAAAAACCAAAGATGATCCTGATTGCTACAGACTGGCCACGCCATGCACTGGTACCTATCTTTATGAAATTGGCTCAATGCCTACCATGGATTTTACCCCTCAAATTCCACACCTTCTGACCCGGCAAAACAATCAGATCCTGCATGGTCAGCTCAAGACTACTAAACCTGGCTGCATGGCAGATACATTAGTCAAACAGGCACACCTCTCTCTAAAGCTGTTATGGATGTCATTTTGGAGGCCGAGGAGGCTAGCACCAGGAAAGCTACTCCAAGAAAATGGAAGAGATTCTGCACCTGGAACCAGGGCTCAAGCCTTGACCCTCTTGTTCCAAACATTCCTCAGATTTTTACAATACTTAACTGAGATGCTGGACAGAGGCCTATCCTTCTCATCAATTAAAGATCACATCGCCTCTGCCATTTCAGCACATTATAACACGGATCTCCTCCTTTATACTCTCATCCCTTGCTAAAAGCAGTACCTCAGAGGGGGCTAAAAACACAAAGACCGCCCTGAGAGCACCAATCACCAACTTGGACCTCAATTTCATTTTGGAAACTGACCTACTACCAATTTTTCAGCCAGCCAGCCAATACAGTCGATACGATATAGAATTTTATCATGGAAAACAGCAGAGTGCTCCTGGCAGTAACTTCAACACGAAGAGTCTCAAGAGCTACAGGCATTAATGGCACTGGAACCTTTTATAATTTTTCCTCAGGACAGGGTATCTTTAAGGACAAACCCTACCTTTGTGCCAAGGTGGTATCTAATTAGTGGCTCTTAACCAAACCGTCCATTTTATTAAACTTCTTTTATCAAACCCCCAGAATAGAGGGGAGGAAACTTCTGGCATTCTTTTGGACATACACAGGCAGCCTACGGCTCTACTTGGACAAAACAAAGGCTTTCAGGAAAACTGAGCAACTGTTTGTAGCATATGCTGCAGGATCACAGGGCAAGCTATCTCCAAGCAGACTATATCCAAATGGATGAGACACTGTATTCGGTACTGCTACTCACAGCATGGAAAATCAGTCCCAAGTAACATTAGGCCACATTCCACCAGGGCAACAGCCACATCAACAGCCTTTCTCAGAGGAGTACCTACCAAGGAAATTTTGGAGGCTGCAACTTGAGTTCAGTGCACACCTTTACCAAGCATTACCACCTGCCTCTTTACTCTAAATCCACAGCAGGATTTGCCACTGCAGTTCTGCAGGGCCTCATAGCCAATCCTAACTCTTTATAGACCAGCCACCCAAACTCAGCTTTGGGATTCTACCCAAGTGTAATGACTGCAGCAGTGTAACACGATGAACATATTACAGTTTTGTACCTACCATAAATATAGATGTTCAAGTGTTCACCTGCAGTCCAGGTTACCCTCCCTCCATCCCCTCTGAACTAGCTGGACTTATCTATACCTTTCTATCCTACACAACCTTTGGGGTGTATTTGCTGGTAACTGAAGGTATTGTTTTCACTGTATATTTTTGATTAGCAATATGTATTGCCTACCTGCTTGGGGGCACCTGACATCTGGGGCAAGAAAAACTGAAGAAAATGGCATTGGATGCATCTTATATACCCCTGGTGCACTGACGTCAGGGAAGAAGCGACAGCAACCAACGCCGGACCAAGACTTTGGAACTCAGGCCGACTGCAGGACGGCAGGATAACCCAAGTGTAATGACTGCAGCAGTGTGAGCACTCAAACATCTACATTTATGGTAGGTACAAAACTTTACTTTTTGCTTGGGGCCTCAGCACAACATCTCTAATTGTCCACCATATAAATTCCATTGAAAATCCAAAAGCATAGGGCAGAGGTATTCGCCACTCATATGGTTCTTCCTCTTCAGTTTCTCGGTGGTGAATCAACCACTGCTACTTCAGGGCCTTTGCAAACTCCCAACATCGACTAGCGTCATCACAAACAGATGGAAAGACAAAAAGCCAAGGACCCTGATGCTTCAGAGAAACCTCCAGCTCTAGTCTGTAAGTTGATAATGACCCAAGTGAGGTGCTTTTTCAGCCCCATATTTCGGTGACTCCTAGACCTGAACCCTCTGGTGTGACCTCTTGGGAGGCTGTCATGGTCTCCAGCTAACCCACAAGTGTTAACACGACATCTATCAGTCTGGTCTGAGGTTGCTCAGCAGGCCTCAGTACCTGACATCCACATCAAGGTCTCGAGAGAGACACCCTGTCTACCTCAACTATCAAAACATTAACCAAAGTCAAGGTCAGATGACCACGACATCAGGTATACTTCTCATCTGTACAAATTTTTGCAGAACATCCAGATTTTTGTCTCATATTTTAAGTCTGTTCCTCATAAAAATGTGTGGCCTTCTGGCAAATCATTGAGGATTGAAGTAACTAAATATTGACCTGTATTTGAGTTACAGGCTTCACTTCCTTCAGAAAACACACAATTCAAAATCTGTTATCCTAGCAACTAAGTTTATAGGAGCAATATTTAAAATCTGTCCCTATCTTTGGGCATTTGTCCTTCCATTATTTCTGTTCTTGTCCAGATGTCTTGTGCCGAGAGGTATGCCGCCACAGGTCATCCCTTTTAAATGGACTCCCGAACCAAAGCGAACCATTTCTCTCTCTTTGACCCTGCCTCTAACCATTTCTTGTCGGAGTGAAGCCCAAGACCGCCTAAAAATATCACAGGAATTCACAGATTTCTTGGAATCCTGAGAGCTCTCCCATACATCTATGCTACAACGCCTCCTCATCCAAAAGAAGTAGGGAGACGGCCTTTCAGGTGATGCATATTCCTCTAGCTCAGAAGATGAGTAGTTGTCCTACTGTGGGCACCTGCCCCCACAAATTTATCCAGAATCAGACTCTGATGACATCCTCTGTTTCACCTCCCAACCCTGAGTACTTTTCCTCCGGGGATACCTTTGATAGAATGAAGGAGGCTTTCAGATGAGAAAACAAACCGTTCTCACAACCTCAGACCCATTACAGGGAGTGGCTAAGTTTACTTTTTCCCAGGCCAATGAGTATTCCTTCTGTACATGTAATACTGGATAATTATTTTGAAGACACCGCTTTCCATCCTGATTCCTTACCTCTTGCTCCTAGGAAAGCAGACAGGTTTTACAGAGTGCTTGAATCTCACAAGCACCTTTACAAAAGTCTACAAAAGGTATACCTAAGGGACCAACCAGGCACCCCTTACCTAATGATAGGGAAAGTGGACTATTACACAGATCTGGGGGAAAATGCTTCTTCCTCTGCCACCCTCTCAGTGAGAGCTTTGAATTACCAATTCCATATGCTAAAGTACCTTGTGTATCTCCAGGATACAAGTCGGATTCTATTGTGGATAGAACCTTATCAAAGGAAATTCAGGACAGTGCTAGAAAAGATTTAAAAGTGTTCAAACACTCCCTAAAGTGTGGCTTTGATAACTTAGATGCATTATGGAAAGCAGTTGCACAGGTTCTGTCAACAGACATGCATGGCTCATGACCCAGTACCTGTCAAATCAGGTTGAAGCTGAACTACTGGATGCTCTACTAGACAAGGAATTCCTTTCAGTCCTTCAGCTGAACAAGTTTTGAGAAGCTGGATAAAAGGAAATAAAAAATAAAACTGTTTAGGAATTTTGTCTTTGGCACCTAGGTGAATAATAGGAATTACCCTTAAAAACCATGTCCTTTTCCCCCTGGATATGACAAGGGGAGGCCTCTCCATGGGAAGAGACCAAGACAATCCAGGAGATGGCAGCTGGAACAATTGCACAGAACAGGGTATTCCAAAGACCCTACCCAGCACAGAAACCAACTATGACTATATTCAACCCCAGCCTCCCATATCCCTACTCACTGGCCTGCCTCTACAAACCTTTGGCTTAGAAGACTCTTCTACTTCCTAACCCATTGGACAACCATCACCAGGGATCAGTGGGTCCTCAGCATGATAGAAAAGGGGTACTACATCCATTTCAGAGAAATCCCACCTCATTCTGGGCATTGCAAAACCACCAAAGAGCAGGATATTCTTACATGTATCCTTGTAGAACTGTTTCACCAAGGATCCATTCAACCTGTCCCTCCAGGTCAAGAGAAGAGGCTTCTACTCTGAGTCTTTCTAGTTCCAGGAAAAGATGGCACCTGGAAGCCCATCATGGCAAATTTCTCAACATCCACAAATTAAAAATGGTTACATTTCAAAAACTACGATCATGATCTTCCAAGATGCCCTCATTGTCACTCTAGACATTCTTACCTTTATGTCTCCATAACAGTAACCGAAAATACCTATGATTTGTTGCAATAGGCTGTCACTTCCAGTTCTCTGATTTACCATTTAGGCCTTCCACTGCTCCCAGAGTTCTCACAAAATGCTTAGCTCCTCAGGTAGCACATTGCAGAACTCTAAGGATTCATGTTTATCCCCACTTAGATTACTGCTTTCAGAAGGTAGGTCTCACCTTAAATCTTTAAAAGTCACAATCTATTTTTCAAACAAGGTTTCTCTTTCTGGGAGCCCTCATAGATTCAACCCATCAGAAAGCCTTCCTTCCCTCCCTAGGACAAAATAGCTTTCTTGACAGGCTACCTGATCAGCCTGCTTCCAAAACAGTACATCCCAGCAAGGGAATTCCTGAGGATTCTGGGAAACATAGCATCCTGCATTCTCATGATCCCATTTGTGAAGTTACACATGAGAATACTTCAATGGTTCCTAAAAGATGCTTGGGAACAGCATTCACAATTCCTGAAAATCCTGCCTCTTCGATGCCTGAAGGAGAATTGCTTATGGCCGAACACCATACAGCAGAACCCATGGTCAAATTTCTCTTTACCTGTAGCGGACAAGACCATCACCACAAATAGCTCAGACATGGCTGGGAGGTCCCCTTATGTTCCCTAAAAGTGCAGGGCATCTGGAAACTCAAAAGAGAAAATTGTATACAAATCAAAAAGAGCTACTAGCAGTCTACCTGGCTATAAAGGCTTTTCTGCATAACGTAAGCCCAGGAACCCTGCAGATTTGGACAGACAACACCACAGTAAAATGGTACATAAACAAGTTAGGAGGAGCTCTGTCCTTCCCTTTGTGGAGCCTTTCCAGGAAGATTTGGATAGTGACTCAAGAAATAGAGCTAACTCTCATAGCTTCTGGTATTCCTAGTCAGAACAATATGCTGTCAGTTGCTCTAAGCAGTGATCTTTTGGACCTCAGTGAATTAATGCTGAAGAGAGAGGTCTTCCTGGACCTATCGCTACAGTGGGGGTTCCCACAATAGAGCCGTTCACCTTTCATTAAAAAAAAAAAAAAAAAAAACTACAGAAGTTCAACTCCAGAACTCAACAGACAGGTAGTTGGAGAATAGATGCCTTCTGTTTCACATAGACAAGCTAGTTCCTATATACATTCCCAGTCTTGACTCTGGTCCTCAGTGTATTGATAAAAGTCAGGGCGGACAAACCAAGCATGATCCTATTGGCCCCCTTCTGGTCAAGGTAACACTGTTTCTCCCTTCTCTTGACCCTCAGTAAGGGGAGATTTTGCACCATACCTCAGGAAGTAGATTTCAGCCAAGCCAAGGGATTTGTTTTCCATCCTCACCTAGCCATCCTCTGGTTAACACCCTGGAGGATTGGGTTTTGGCACCTAGGCATGCTTCCTATCCCAAGGACATGATGTCCTTCAAGGATGCATCTGCAGTCCTTACATATGGGTTGTCCTGCCTCAGGCAGCCCTTCGGTCGGCTGGATTCCAAAGTCTGGGTCTGGTGTCGGCTGATGTCGCCCTTTTCCCCGATGTCAGAGCGCCTGGGGTATAAAAGCATCAGCTGACGCCATCTTCCTCAGTCTTTCTTGCGCGATGCCCGGCAGAAGCAGTTGCGCAAGTGCCGGTCGACCAGCTCCTGTGATTTCAGCTACCGAAGTCTTCAAAAAAGCTAAGTACCCCGTTGGGGACTCTTTCTTGCCTCAGCCAATGTCAGATCAAACGATTAAATTTAATAATTATTTAAAATGTGGGAAACAAATACCTCATAAGGATTTCCACTCTTACTGCTTACCTTGCCTAGGCCCAGACCACGACGTCTCGGCCTGCAGCCTGTGCTTCCTTCAATAGACGTACTCTTAGGCGTCGGGCAGAGTTTGCAGAGGAATATTTTGGGCAAATTTACTGCTATAAAATGCCATCGGAGCTTCCGACAGCTCATTTACCCAAAAAACGTGCAGGAGAAGGACCGACACACGGCGGTCCGCGGTTCCCGACTCCACGCAGGCCTACGCTAGTGTCCTGGGTCTCTGCTGAGCCGATCTCTGCGATTCAGGCGACCGAACCGCACTGTCGGTACCTTCGGTACCGGAGGCTTCCACTGGAGTCGGTCTTGAATTACCTTCTGAAACTGGTGCTCGGAGATATCCAACACCATTTCTGTGGATAAAACTTCACCCAGCACGTGGGTGTCAGGCCTCCTGTATCCATGTCCATTAAGGCTTTTACTCGTGCTAAAGCTGCTAAACAGCCAAAATCTCTCTCCCTCCCAAGGCTATTCCTCAGGATCCTCTACAGGTTCACAAATTTAAAGCAGCTGAGACCTTATCTCCTTAATCAGGGGCTCTCAGCCACACCCAGACAGGGGCTCTCAACCTCCTCCAGGCAAAAGGCCCGGGTTTGAGCAGACAGATCCCCAGTCCTCTGATAAGGCCTCAGATGACTCTGCCCTTTCAGATTACCAGGAGGAGGCCTTTCCGGCCTACAAGGATTCTGATGCAGAGGAATCTATTCCCTCGGCCTCCCCCCCTGAAGAGTTGTCCTTTGGGGAGACCCTTTACTCCATGAGAGCATTTAAATGCAAGGCCAGGAATTCTCTGATTCCAGGAAGAGGTTAAGGACTTCTTTGCATTTGCCTCAGCATAGACCTTTGGCTATTCCTCCTGTTTTAAATGTCATAGAGGATGTGTACTCCGAGTCTAGTATTTCCCCAGACTCCCTCCGGTTCCTGTCAGACCCGACAGGTACTACAGGGTCCCGGACACACATCTATTCCTTTACAAGGGCCACTCACCTGACCCAGAAACTATTTCCCAGGGGCCTAAAGGGGTTGCAACCTCCACTACTAAGAACCCACTTCCTTCTGAAAGGGAATCCAGGGCCTTAGAGAGATGGGGTAAAAAAGTGTACACTCTTCCACTCTTTCTATGAGAGCATTGAATTGTCAATTCCATATGATACAGTATCAAGAATATCTGTTAGATGAATTGCATAAAAAACTAACCTCACCTGAACCCCTAGATGCAAGGCACTTCAGGATCTGGTGCATAACTCCCAACAGGTTAGCAACCATTTTACAGTGTGGTTATGATGCATTGGAAGCTTCATGTAGGTCAGCAATGACAGGTGCAGTCATACGTAGACATGCTTGGCTGAGAAGGAACAAACACTGCCAGATCATGTTAAAGCAAAGCTTCTGGATGCACCCCTGGAAAAGCAAAGTTATTTGGTTCCACTGACTCAAGAGGTCTTAAAGAAATTTGAGGAAAAGGCTAAGTCAGTACAGACAGTCAAAGATTTTCTCCAGGTCCAACCACCAAGATTCAGCAGAAATTGGCCTTCTAAGAATTGGTCCTTTCAGACACAGGCAGATTTCAAAGAGGCAAAAATAGGCGTGCCAGAGGTAGAGGGCAAGCTAGAGGCTCCTACAGAGAGGGACGTCAATGGCAGCCTCCTAACCAAAGAGGAAGTACAGGACCTACACCTGCTGCACAAGGACAAACTCAATGACTTGACTCTGACCCGCCAACCAGGGCTCAATTGGAGCTTGCACCTTTGGGGTAAGCTATCTTTATTCTCAGAAAATTGGCACATTATTACAAGGGACAAATGGATACTGCAAATAATAGACAAAGGATACAGATTCCATTTTCATACATTACCAAAAAGACAAGGCATGCCAAATCTGCCACCGAATCAAAGGACAGAGGCTTTCAAGCAAATTTCCAACCTACTGCAAATGAAAGCAATAGAAAAGGTTCCTCTCATAGAACAAGGCCAAGGATTTTATTCCAGACTATTTCTTGTCCCAAGAAAAGAAAAGCAATGGAGGCCTATTCTGGACTTGTCTGCACTAAATACTTACCTCATTGTGCCAAAATTCAAAATGCTGACCTTACAGCAACTCCTTCCCATGTTGGGCAAGGGGTACTGGCTGGTAACTCTAGACCTCAAGGAGGCATACCTGCATGTCCCTATCAGACAAAGTTGCAGAAGACACCTCAGATTTCTTGCAGGTTCAGAGCATTATCAATTCTCAGCATTGCCCTTTGGCTTATCTACTGCGCCCAGAGTATTCACGAAATGCCTGGCATCAATAATTGCACATTACAGACTTCAGGGATTCAAATATACCCATACCTGGGCGACTGCTTTATACAAGCGGACAGCCAACAAACATTGGTAAAACACTTGAATCATGCCATCCGCCTACTTCAGGCTTTGGGATACACAGTCAGCATTCAGAAATCAGGACTTGTTCCATGCCAAAGAATAATTTTCTGGGTGCAAAACTAGATACAACCACGAAATGGCTTTTTCTCACAGAAGAAAAAGAAGAACAACTAGGGGATTATTGCAGAAACCTGACAAAACAAACCCAACTGACTGCAAGGAAAAACCTGCAGGCCCTGGGGTTCATGGCATCTTGCATTCTTCTGATTCCAGAAGCAAGGCTGCATATGAGGAAACTACAATGGTACCTAAGGAGTCTATGGTCTCAACACAGTCACAGCCTAGGCTTTTGATCCCCCCTCATTCCATGCCTTCAAAGGAATTTCTGTGGTGGGCTCAAGCAAGCCAGTCAAACATGGGTCTGCCTTTCAGCAAACCAAATATCAGCCAAACCATTACAATGGACACCTCAGACCATGGATGGGGCGCACATGGAGGGCAGATGCATTCAAGGACAATGGACACAAACAAATTTCGCCTGCATAAGCAAGGGAAATGCTGGCGGTGATGCATTCAATGAGGCCTTCAAGCACTTCCTACATCAAGGCCACCTGCTAATAAAGACAGACAATACCACAGTTATGTGGTACATAAGCAACAAGGAGGTACCCATTCTTACCCTCTTTGCAGACTGGCAATGAATCTTTGGGAACTTTCCTAAAACTCAATATAGAGCTGCAATCCCAGTTTGTACCAGGAAAAAGACAATGTACTGGCGGACTGCCTAAGCAGAAACATCATGGATCCACACGAATGGATGCTGCACCCAGACACCTTTCTTCAAATAACACAATCATGGGGAAGGCGGACATAGATCTTTTTGCCTCCCACCACAACCATCAACTGAAGAAATTCTGCACAAGGACATACCACCCACAAGCATGGAAAGTGGGCGCTCTCTTTCAGCTGGAATACTTTAACAGTATATGCATTTCCACCTCTTGGTTAATGACCAAGGTCTTACTGAAGATCAGGACAGAACAACCAAAGTGATTCTGATAGCTCCCGGACTGGCCAAGACAACACTGGTACCCACTGTTAAGGAGCTTGTCACGCGAAACCGTGGCCTCTACCACAATGGCCACTTCTTCTGACACTGTACAATTACAAAACTCTGCACTCCAGCCTAAAAACCTTGCAGCTGACAGCCTGGAAAATACCTTGACTCCTCGCCTGGATAAACTATCCAAAAGGGTAAAGGATATCATCAAGGAAGCTTAGCGGCCTTCCACAAGAAGGCATATTCAGCAAAATGGAAAAGATTTTGCACTGGAACTCCACAAAGGGCCAAGATCCGACAGTAATGAGCATTCCACATATCCTGGAATACTTGGCAAATGCTCCATAATGGCCTTTCTTACTCTTCCATAAAGTTCATGCTTCAGCAATTTCAGAGTACAACACTGATCCACCTGTATTTTCTCATCCACTGCTAAAGCAGTTTCTAAGAGGGATAAAAAACATCAATCCTCCAAGGAAACCACCAGTGCCTACATGGGACCTTAACTTCATGTTGGAAAAATTAACTCTACCTCCCTTTGAACCAGCAGCATCTGCAGAACTACAGTTCCTGTCTTGGAAGACTGCCTTCCTTCTGGCCATAACCTCAGCAAGAAGAGTATCTGAGTTACAGGCCCTCATGGCAGTACAACCATTTCTTACTTTCATCAGGACAGAGTCTCATTGAGAACCAATCCTTCATTCATGCCAAAGGTGGTATCGGGGGTCTCACTGAAGCAAGCTGTTCACCTGCCTACCTTCTTCCAAATACACAAAATAAAGGAAAACTTCTGTATACCTGGACATTCACAGACAGTTGCGCTACTACTTGGACAGAACTAAGACTTACAGGAAAACTGACCAGCTTTTTGTAGCATATGCTGCTGGTGTACAAGGAAAAGCAATTTCCAAACAGACAATTTCAAAATAGATAGGGAATTGCATTCGATTCTGTTACTCTTTTCATGGCAAAACTGTGCCAGCCAACATTGAACCTCATTCCCCCAAAAAG
>NW_025049972.1:0-14459 GCF_019279795.1 Protopterus annectens
CCATAACCAGGCATACACGTTATTTTTTTGGGTAGTCATCAGTATTCTTTACATAGTTAGGAATAGAAAAGAATAGACAGTCAAGAACGACTACTGTTGGGTATGTTATTTTCCTGTGCCAATGTTGAGCAGTGACACAGATGTGGCCCCCGGGGTGTATGTCCATACCCATCATTCCCCCACCCAAACTCCACAATCCCCAGGGTATATCTCCTTAGCCTTCATTCCCCACCCCAGACTCCACACAACAACCATCCCTTCTCTGGTGAACTGATTAAGATTTAAATGTTATAAAACAAGAGTTTTCTCTATGTTGTGTACATGTCAATTCCTTTGGAACCCTTCTGTGTCACAAATGGTATTCAGACATGTTTATATATATGGCTATAGCTGTGTCTGTGTATATGCATATATATATATATATATATATATATATATATATATATGTGTGTGTGTGTGTGTGTGTGTGTGTGTGTGTGTGTGTGTGTGTGTGTGTGTGTGTGTGTGTGCATATATGTATTTAGTATTTATTTATAACAGTTGTACATATGTAGACTTTTCTATGTTGTTTCAAAGAGTACAGTACATTCAAGGATACTGTGCATAAGTACACAAAGTGACTTCCCCATTTATTTTCAGTACTGTGGAATACCTGTAGTAAAATGTGTATTATAAAAACCATGAAGCATGTATACAACACAAATGGCTTAGTAGTAAGTCCAGTAACCTTGGTGTGCATGGTCCAGGGTTCAAGACCTACAAGGGTTGTTGATAATGGCATTTAGGACTGGATAAGACACGTTTTGGCAGGTGTAAATGTGTTTTTGTGACAATAAGCAGCAGGTACACACAGGTAAAAGACATGTACAACTCGCAGTACACTTGAAATGCCCTTCTTTAGCAATACTGCTGATGTCACCCACCTAGAAATACACCTCTGGGACAGCTGTAATCCAGTAATCTTTGTAGCATGTCCTGAAACTGCATAATGTTGTGGTATGATCAACTAGTTTGGTAGGTGTTCTAATCTCAGACTTGCCAACTGTGTGTGTGTCTATCGGCCTGGGAAGGGAACAAAGTTTTTAGAGTATGCACACTCCTTACAATTCACATACTCAACTTTGGCAAGGGTGTTGATGTCACCCACCTAGAAATACACCTCTGGGATTGCTGTAATCCAGTAATTTCTGGAGCGTGTCCTATAACTGCATAATGCTGTAGTGTGATAAACTAGTTTGGTAAGTGTTCTAATACCAGACTTGCCAACTTTATGTGTGTCTGCCTGAGAAGGGAACAATGCTTTTTAGAGTATGCACACTCCTTACAATTCACATACTCAACTTTGGCAAGGGTGCTGATGTCACCCACCTAGAAATACACCTCTGGGACTACTGTGACTCAGTAATTTCTGTAGCGTGTCCTGTAATTGTGTAATGCTGTAGTGTGATAAGCTAGCTTGGTAGGTGTTCTAATCCCAGACTTGCCAACTGTGTGTATATCTGCCTGCCTGAGAAGGAAACAATGCTTTTTAGAGTATGCACACTCCTTACAATTCAAATACTCAACTTTGGCAAGGGTGCTGCTGTCACCCACCTAGAAATACACCTCTGGGACTATTGTAACCAAGTAATTTCTGTAGCACGTCCTGTAACTGCATAATGCTGTAGTGTGGTAAACTAATTTGTTAGGAGGTATTCTAATCCCAGACTTGCCAACTGTGTGTCTGTCTACCTAAAAAGGGAACAATGCTTTTTAGAGTATGCACACTCCTTCCAATTCACATACTCAACTTTGGCAAGGGTACTGATGTCACCCACCTAGAGATACACATATGGGATTGCTGTAACCCAGTAATCCCTGTAGCGTGTTGGATAACTGCTTACTGCTGGAGTATGATTTAGAACTGTGGTAGGGTTCTATCCACATCTATGGCAGTTATGTGTTTTCTGTGTGTTTCAATGTCTGTGTAGGGAGCAATGCATTATAGCCTACTCACTAACAGGACATTTACAATGCCCTACGTTGGTGATCCTGCTGATGTCATTCCTTGTCAAATACAACTCTGGGGAATGAGTTTTCTAGTAATCCTCATGGTGCATCTTATAACATCTCCATGCAGTAGTGTGATATAGGTCTTTGTCATGGGTTCTATACCCACAGATGTCCTGTGTGTGTCTCTCATCTGTTTTGTGAGAAATGCATTTTGGGCTACTCACTTGCAGGAAATTCAAATTGCCCTACTTTCGTAACCCTGCTGATGTCATTCCTTGTGAAATACACCTTTGGGGAGAGGGTAGCCCAGTAATCTCCATAGCACGTGCTATAACTGCACAATGCTGTAGTGTGACAAACTAGTTAGGTCAGAGTTCTATTTCAAGACGTGGCAGGTGAGTGTGTGTGTTTGACAGTCAGAGCCTGTGTGCAGGTGGCTGTGAGTGTCTAACCACTGGACATGTTGAGGAGTGTTTTTTCTAGTTTTCCTATATGGTGGCCATATTATATGTCACAATGTCCACCTCACACGGATTACAGATTTCAATCAGCCAAGAGACTGTGTTGGCAAGCCATACCCCTACATCTGGTAAAAGGCCTGGTGAACAAAGTAAGCACCCCTATTATTACCCAGAGTATGGTCTGAACCCATGTGTCATACATAAACACACTTGCCTAGAAAATCCCGCTATGTTGCTATTACCCTGCACATTGTTGACAGATAGTAGGCATGGTGTGAATGCAGTGGGCTGCAGAGGGCATGGCACCCTGTCCACCAGTACAATAGGCACATAATTGCAGACAATGCGCCTTCGCTATGTTCCCCACTGGATGCCTGCAACATATGTGGTGCCATCAAATGTGATCCACAAAGGACATACAATGCCTTACATACATGCCCTTTATGGACAGATGCCACTGACACCAGGGAATACCTATATCATGCTATCAGTGCAGGTACTGGGTCAACCTGCTGTCTATTAGCAGGTCCTGCCACACCAGGCCAGGATTGGCACATCTGATGATAACAGTCTGTGTACACATGTGCCAAGCAAACCAGGTGCACTTAAACATGTCACTGTACATTAATGTGGGACGTGCACATCCCAGGCAATGTCCATGTCAAGGACTATCAAACACAGAAATGGCATGCACTGCAAAGCAATGGCCACACACAATGGTAACCAGGATGACAGGACAGTTAATACAATACCAATCTGTGTTGGACATTGCAGACACTACACCCCTGAACCACACTGCAGACCATTGTCAGGTGGCCTGATGCCAAGGATTACCCCTCACCCAGCCTTGAACAGCCATCTTGCACAGCCAACCATTACACACCCATGATGTAATGCACACATGCGTGTCAGTACTGGCACCTTGTGTCTGCATGTGAGGTATGAAGTTCCCAACCACAGTCGCACCCAGTATAACTCCCATTGGCATACTGACAGATGTCAGACACGTTCACATGCCCTAGCTCATAGAACCTCAGGATAACCCCTGTGGTGCATGTAATACCTGTGCATTACTGTAGTGTGGCAAATTAAGTAGTTAGGAAGTGTATTTGTGAGCTTGCCAAAGTGTGCCAATGTGTCTGAGTCCCTTAGAGAGTGTGGTTTTGTTGACAATGACATCTGTTCATGTGGACAGTCATGTGTGCTACACCTAATGTATGTGTACTATATCTCTTTTGCAGATGTCGCTCACCAGCACACATATATGTTCTTACAGCACACCAACATGTTAGCTATGTGGCACATGGAGTAACTGCATGCACTTGTAGTAGTAATGGCTAGTCAGTCAGGGGTTTGAAACCCTGTATGTGTGTGATAGATGATGCCTAGGTTTTAGTCTCCCAGCCCTTCTCTGATGTACTTTGCCACTGTCTGCCCCTCACACACACTCTCTGGTGGATGTAGAGATGTACACCTGCTCAGCAGCAGGTTGTATTTTGTAAGTGATGGTCATGATCAGGTGATGGCCTCTGCACCTATTGCAGTCCTCCCCTAGCTGATTGCATGTGGAACAGCTGTGGTGACATTCCCATAGCCAATTGCATGGAAACACAGTACAATATCTAGGAACATCGTGTTGGTGTTTGCCCATGACAGTCGTTGTGAGTGGAACCTGGATCTGGTGTTTGGTAAACAGCATTACAGATGAAATCTGGATATTCCTCAAATGACATACACAGTGGAAAATAGCCTAAAGACTGGAGGGTGATGTGCTAGACATGACTACAGCACGTAAGTGTAGCTATGCTTCATTCAGACTACTGCCAATTTAACAAGTTGTGTGTGGTAATGGCTAGTCTGCATGTTTTAATAACTGACAAGACAGTGCTCTGTTTGTGAATAAACCCCCACCTGTAGGGTCATCTGTGGACTGGTCAGTGTGTGGATCCATTTGTTTCTTGTGTTACAGAACACCCATCTGTGAACTGCAGAAGCTTAGTGTGAGGATTGCAGTCAGTACATGATGATAGTGGTGAGAGTTACTGCCATTGCTTCCCTGATTAGATATACGTCACATGAAACAGTGGTATGACAGTCAACTGCCTGAGATTATCACAGTGACATGCCAATAGTGGGCCACTGTTCATAGCTGCAGTCACAAGTCATCTACGCTTTGGACAGATGTCATGGATTATATATGCATGTGCTGTGCTCCCTCTGCAAATGTATGACATCTGTTGTCTTGGGTTGATGGTAATATCTATGCATGCTGTTATAAGTAATCCTGAATGCTGTTGACTATTACTAAGCCTTATCTCTGTGAAAACTGCAACACCATAGGCTGTATGGGATTGGAGGTCCCAGCAGAACCACCTGTCCCACTTCAGCTGGCCATGGCACTGGGCACCAGCATGTCTGGGGCCCAGCCATGGACCTCCACCTCTGTTGGCTCTGCACCACCTTCTGTTGGAACCACCACTAAGGATGGGGCCTGCCCCCCCTGGGAGCATGTCCAGACAGGAACTTGTCAACCATCGTACAGTACAGGCTGTGGTGCATAGGGTACTCAATAAGGGGTTTTGTGGGCAGCTACACCAGCTCGAGGGCAGAGTGTCACATTTAGAGGGTGAGCCTTCCCCTCCTAAACAGCCCCCAGCATAGTCACCTTTGCGGCAGTGACGGTGCAGTGGTGGATGCCCTTGTGTGGGGACCTCCGTCCCACGGTTTCCATTTGGGGGCTCATGGGCTTGTGACTGCCAAACACCCCTCCCCGTCCAAGGTGTATCCCCCCTACATGTGTCATATACCACCCCTGTATGCTGTCTTGTCTGTCATCCTACCCAACCTGTCCTCCACGAGCATACCTACTCTCCTTCCCCAGCATCCAACTCTCACCTTATGAAAATGGAAACAAAAGGCCAATCTGTTCTCAGAACAATGTTTGCCCCATACATAGCTGTCCATTTCACACAGGTGTCCACTGGACACATGTAACCTTTATAATTTGCATCACAACATACTACTGTCGTCCTCTCCCCTCTCTCAGGCACACGATCCTGGTATGCACATGATGCCTAAAGGTTCCAGGTACACGTGCTACAGACAACCCCATTGTACAGACAACACTACCAGTCCCTCTATGGTTACCCTATTTAATGTTTTAATGATGATGATGTTGCACACAGCACCTTACAAGAGTACTGTTCTCACATAATGATTGGACAGGAAACTGTTTTGTTACTGTAAATGGAATGCTCAAAGTGATGTATTTGGGCAATGTACAAATGTTTGCGTGTATTAATTACACATGTCTGTCTGAGGGAGTCTTGATATTACATAGGACAACACCAGTACATAATACAGGAGTTGCTGGTGTTTCCCTTTACATTCTTTTTTACTGCTTTGTTGTCACATGGTATGTTTTTGATATATATATATATATATATATATATATATATATATATATATATATGTGTGTATGTGTGTATATATATATATATATATATATATATATATATATATATATCTGGACATAAACACACACACACATACATCTACATAATGGAATACATTTCCTATACTGTTGAATGACTGTGCTGGATGCTATGTTTGTGATAACATCCGATGTCTGTATATCTGCATTGGCTTAGTGGTAAATCACATTGGCTGTGGTGAGCCAGGTGCTGGTTTCGAGCTTTGCAGAGGCCATTTATTTTGTTGCTGGGCAGAACAAGGGCCGTTGGATACGGAGTGATTAAGGCACTTTTAAGCAGTTGTGAGCGGGTGTGTACAGGTTTGAGCAATGATAAGCAGTGGTTAATTTTGGTTACAGTTCCTTACACTCAGTTACTTTTTTGATTGCTTAACCTGTGTAGGCAGTGCTTACCCCCGCGCAAACAGGCTGTAACCCGCTAACTGCTGCTTAAAAGTGCTTACTCCCGCTTACTCCCATGCTAATTTCTTTAAAAGAAAAGAAAAAAGGGATAATAGAAAATTGGTGAAAAAGGGGCACAAAAAGGGAAAGACAGTAGGTAAGGTAGCTAGGGATGTGCAGGAAGGGTGTAGGAAAGGTGCATAGCTGTCCATTTCTTCTACAGCAAAGGTTTATGCCTGGTGAAAGCACTTAGTTATTTGTTTCTGTGTTTTATTAAAATAGTGAAGACCTACGTTTAGTCCTTGGTGGCTGTTTTATTATTTTTTCTTATTTTGAGTGTTGAGTGGTGATTTATCCATTTGGATTTCTTTGTTTTTTTTTTCACTTTTAATTGTTATTATGCAGGTTATACAGCAGACAGATGTCAAAATATGTTCATATACAGATTACCAATGGAAAATGGTATGTGCTGCAATGGGATTCGGAATGGGAATGTCTGTTCATTAGGTGGATGCTCTAACCACTACACTATTGCTGTGCTGCTTCATTTGCATATATACCCATATACCCATATACCCATGGATCCTAGTTCCCCAAACACCCACCCCAACACTTCACTGACACAGCAGTCATCCATTCTCCAGCTGGATACACAGTGTATCCACACCACTACACATTGGCCACTCCCTTCTCCTGTAGACCCATCCCATGGGTTGACTCACGCCACGTATCTTCAGACAAAAGTTTAATCCACACACATTGGTGAAATGAGTGACCAATAGGACACTATTCACAATTTTTGGGTTGTCCCACCTGTGACACATCTTTATTTCAAGATTAGACTCTATACTTCATTACATCATTAATCCTGTTAACATGACACTACAATACATTAATAACTATGACTATGTGGTAACACACACGTTACACATGAGAGCTAATAATGTATGAGTTTGGCGAAATTATATTACAAATAGGACTGATTGGCGTTGCCATAGCAGGCAGATCATAGGAATGATTCCATGTGTGAGAAAGCCCTCATATTTGATTTTTTGAGAACAGCACTGACTTCGGACAATGTACACACTTCTGCATTTTTGCCGATTAATCCCTTCCCTCTTATGCACAACCTATTATTCTATCTACTGCCGAGGTTTGTAGGGGCATTTTCATGTTATTTATGTTATGTCTGCAAAAGGAATGAATGTGTTACAGGGAATTTACTTCTACATATAGATGTATGCATGTGTGTATGCATATATATTTATAACGAACTCCCTGACCTAGAAGGGGTGGTACAATTAGAACCAGGCCATCCAACCCTGACACGGCCAGATCCATAATTTCATACCCATGGTTCCTCCACCCCACCCGAGTTTGACATACACGCAAACCGTCCATTCTCTGGTTGCTATCACAGCCATGACACACCTCCACACATTGCCCTCTCCCCAGCATTAGGGACCCTACACGTATGTTGTCCTAACCCATGTATCATCAGGCTCTACCACCATTTAGTCCTTGAACATACCTGCCTTTGCTTGTGTAATGGTCGGAGGTCTAACCATCCTAGCAATTTTTAGGTAGTCCCACCAAGGACTACCCTGTGATTGCTTGTAAAGTAGACTTAGCAGATTGACAATGTTACTCCCACTGGTAGTATCCTGCCTGTGGTGTGAGTAGCAGTACTTTGCTCACCCCTGCCCAGCTTGATATGACATACGCTGACAGCACTAAATAATACTGGAGTTGCTGTTGATTCCCTTCTCATTCTTTCTGTATGCTTTATTGTTACAATGTTCATTCTTTACATATATATATATATATATATATATATATATTCATTCTATATCTGTACATACACATGCACATACAGCTACATAATTATATACATTTCCTATGCTGGGCACTGCTTACACCCATGCAAACACACTCAGACTTGCTTACTGGTACTTATATGTGTTTACTACTGCTTATTTGTGCTTACACCTGCTTACTAGTACTTTATTCATTATGACACTACCACTTTGATTGAATGGCATTAGTTAAATATTTCATGCGGTACTCCAATTCACATTTACATATTATTATGTAGGTTATACAGCAAAACAAAGTATAAATACGTTCATATACACATTGACAATGATATGTGCTATAGTCGGATTTGAACCATGAATGCCTGATCATTAGGAGGATCCTCTAACCACTACACTATTGACATTAATGATGATGCTGCATGTTCTTTTCTATTTGGGTGATTTTGATGTACAAGCTACGCTAAGCATGGGGCAGTGACGCGCAAACATGCTGAGCTTCGCTTACACTTTCAATAATGAAGCAATACAAATGTAAAATAGGGACACGGGGGAATCTAACTGTGATAGTTCTAGGGACGGGGCTCAACATTCCACTACATGCTTGTGTGTTTACTACTTTGATTTTATTTCAGTGTTCGTGGACATTCTTGTATGCTTAGCATACATTTCAGTATCCACGGACACTGACTTAATTGCTTACTATTAGAGGTGGGCTCTAATAGTAAGCATAGTAGGTTGTGCAACTGTGGGGGCATGTTTATGCCTCCGTAGAGCACTTAAACACACCCCCTGCACTTGCACACATTTCCTGTGCACGTTGACGGTGCGGCAGCATGCCCTCATAAATATTCATATGGCGCTGCTGCACCATCTGTAAGGAGGGCGCTCGGCGCAAGGCTAAGACTGTCCTTGCGCCTAGCTTCATGAATCCTGGGGAATGTCTTTGGTATTTTGCTACAGAGTTTTTTTTATTTTGAAGTGTTGGGCAGATTATTACAGAGCTATCTACTTTTGGTCATTTGAGGACAAATGACTTCTGTTCCTGGTTGTTAATGCTCCATAGGCAGCATGCTAAAAAACCCTTAATAAAAGTGGAAAACATTTCACTTTGCATACAATAATTTTCCTCACACTTCTGCTCCTGATTCCCTAAAGCTCTGCAGATTGACATGCCCTTGATAAAAATTATAAACCTTTCACTATGCCATCAATAATCTTCCTCTATTTAGAAGAGGTATCATGTGGTCTATTTTGCTAAACTCTCCACAGCTCTAGGAGTAAATGAATTTAGGTTAATCATATTACCTGTTTTTACTAAAGTTATCAAATATTTTGTGCTGGTAAATTATTGAATATTTTGACAGTGATCAGAAATGCATTTAGATTCAGCATTACTATTGTGACATCTGGATAATACCCCACCAGACTGCCAAGAATAATGTGACGTCCCCCACTATCCTGGGTCAGTAACTAAGGAGCTTCAGTCCTCATTATTGACTCCAGTGTGAGACTGTCACTTAAACAGAAATAATATTTCACAATTTTCCCCTAAGAGCACAACAAGAACATACTCTATACCCTAGGACTGGACTGTGTACGTCTGTCCACCCTTAATGTAACTCCTTATTACACACTTCAAAGCAATGTGTCCCCGTTTAAGACCTCTGATACACTCACACTTAAATAAATTAAATCTCACACATCCAAACACTTCTGGGAAAGTCTGACACAGATTTCTAGTTGTGGTCCTTCCCCAAAATAATATGGTAACACAGTACCACCAATCAGAGACCCCACATGCCTTTTTAAAAGGGTGTCCACTTATTAAAATTAGGTATAAAAACAATTAGCAGCAAATGACGTAAAGTAGCCAGACTTTCAGAATGTCCCGGGAATTATCAAATCAGGTATAAAAACTCTCAAATCATTAAAGAAAACAATGATTGACCAGTCACAATGTAAGTTAATAAAAATATTTAATAAAGAGCAAAATGATTGAAAATATAAAACAGTAATTTCCAATAAACAAACAGAACGCAGACACCAGGAAAATGAAATCCAACATTTGAAAAACTCTAACTGATTAGTTTGAATTCCTGTCTGACTAAAGAACACAGTCTCTGATCTAAACTAAATTATCACAACAGAGCAATGGCAGGTTTACAGTTCTTGGTGAGTCTTTTTGGGTATCCACTGCACAATACAACTGTGAACAACTGATAACTGCAACTGGCAACTATAACTGGCTGTTAACTGACAAGAGTAACTGATTTCAACTGTCTTCAGCAGGTCCTTTTATAAACTAGCTTACCTCTCACAACTGTTACAGTTCTAATTTTCATTTCATATTTTGGAAATCAATCAACAGCTGTTTACTGAAGTTCCTTCCTGTCTTTCAACCTCTGACAGTAACACAGAGCAACTGTCAATATTCCAATGACATAATCTGCAGATCAGCTGATTCTGAGATAGTCTACATTAGAATCTTCTTCACAAATATGTACAGTTAGAAATGTAAAGGAACACTCCCCTGGATTCTCAAAAGCTTGCACGGTATGCATGATTAATGTAAGAGGTAATGTTGGCAATATGGCGGCCGAGCGATCCACGTACGTGCTCATTTGACATGCATGAGCGCTCTTGCGCTAGTCCTGCACGTTCCCAGCCCCTGTATGCAAATTACCCAATTTGCAGGTGAAAACCATGCAAATGAGGTAAATCCGCTATCCTGGAAGCTGGAGTCAGGCTGTGCAGGGCTAGCTTAACCTGCAGAAATGTAATTGGTTAGTAACCGAGTACGGGTCTGCAAAATCCAAAACGGAGACATGACAGCTGCAAATAAAGGCTGCATATCATGGAGGAAGCAGGCCAATGGCCAAGTATAAGGCCATTAGTATTGCAAACAATACACAAAGTAATAAATGCAACTTTTATTGTAGTTCTGCTGATCACGGCTGTTTAAGCATAGGGCAGTGGCTCGCAAATGGATTAGGTGGGAAAATAAGAAAATAAACCTAAAACAAACAGTCTAACTAAAATCAGTATTATGCCATGCAAGTCAATGGCAGGCAAAAGACAACCTGGCCAGTGAATACTTGTTGCTAAGGGGGAGGCATAGTGTGACACATGTAACTATGCATTAGCAGACAATCCTATGCAAATGAGGGGAAGGATAGTGAATCCCAGTTTTCCCCAGCATGTGAGGCAGGTCCCAACGGTATAAGAGCATGATTAGCTGAGTGCAAGACTAGGAGGTAGGTGACATCATGAGTGGGTGTGTCAGGCATATTGTAAGTGGATTGGAGCCCTGTGGATTGGGTATGCTCCTAGCTTAGCACAGCTAAGCTAGGATGTGTGCCTAAACCTGCCTAGCACTCTTTACAAAGTGTAAGCGGGTGTGGGTGCCACACACCGGGTTTTACAGGAAGAAAAAGAAGTTAAACCAGGAAACAGCAGCAGTGTGCACATCTGAGTACTTTGTGCAGCGCGGCCATGAACCCAAATAGAAGGGCAATGGGAAGGGAACACAGCAGTAAGAAGGTAATCAAGGGGAACTAGCTTATCTGGTAGGTAAAATATATCAGAAGTAGCCAGTTACAGAGGCAGGCCAGCCCAGCCCAGAACACTACTATAAACTAAGCAAACACCTTCCCTACTGTTTTTCCCACACTCTACGCCACCAGTGTATACAAGCGGGGAAATTTTGACAAACAAACCTACAAAATGAGAAGGGCTGCAGCAGGCAACATAGAGCAACATGTGCAAGAGGCTGAGGGTGGTGAGGATCTGCATGCTGCCAAACAACTCACAGTGAGGAGATGGAGAAGAGTGTACAGACCCAGGGTAACCTACCAGGAGCTACATGAGCTGGAGATAGTGGAGCGCTATAGGGTGGACAGAGACCTCCTACAGCAAATTGTTGAGTTGTGCCGGCCACACCTGACACAACAAACTGAACGAGTGGGACCCATCCCAGTAGATACCAAGGTATGTGCAGGCCTAGGTATACTAGCCACAGGTACCTCCCAAAGCAAACTGGGGATATCATGGGCATCTCACAGGCATCAGCATCCAGAGTATTCCACCAGTTCCTTGATGCCATGTCAGCACATGCCAGTGTGAATGTATATTTCCTCAACACCCATGAGGTGTTGACCAGCAATATGCGTCTCTTCCACCAAATAGCAGAATACCCTGGAGTAGTGGGTGCTATGGACTGGACACACATATGCATCAAAGAACCACCCAGTGAGCAGAGTAGTGCCTACATCAACCACAGGGGCATCCCTCCATCAACTGCCAGGTCATATGTGATGCCCAGGGCATTATAATGAATGTGTGAGTTGACTGCCCTGAAAGCTATGACGATTCCCACATATATCATCTGATGCAGCTATACCAGAGATTTACCAATGGGGACATCCCCTACGGTCACCTAGTGGGGGATGCTGGGTAGAGACTACAGCCGTGGCTGATGACACCCATCAGAAATGCACACACACCTGAACAACAATGCCATAATGAGGCATACGCACAGGCCAGACATATAATAGAGCATGTGTTTTGGATGCTCCGGTCACAGTTCCGGTGTCTGGACACATCTGGTGGAGTCTTGCAGTATTCATCAGCTACATGTGCCCAAATTGTTATGGTATGTGCTATGCTACACAATATGATCCTGCGGAAACAGCTGCAGCAGGAACAGCATGGGGCAGGGCCACACAGCCCCCCACCAATGCCAAGGCCTGCACAGGCACAGAGTGACCCAGAGAAGGAAGAACTTGAGCCTGCCCCAGTAGGCAGAATGAGGTGTGCCCACTATGCCCTGGCTTTGGCAAAGAGGCAACACATAGCACATGCACTGACACAATAGGGTCCCAGGGAATGACACCTCTCTCTGACTCGCACATACAGTAGAAGGGATGCCAAACATGACACCACCTGTGCTCAACCATGTATGCCTGCAGGGGAGTGTACTGTGCATCTGACATAGGCAGCCCTCCAGCACCATCTGCAAGTCTGGTACACCCACAAGGTAAGTCAATCAACCTACCAATTACCAAATGGAGTAGAATGTGTTGTCACCTGTAGCTATGGTACGGATGTGTGCATGCAAGGGAATTGGGTGGCTGAATGTTACAGCAGCAGACAGTAGACACCCATAGTGGCACCCTGACATGTGTAATACATACTGGAGTCACCATAGTAGCCAGTCCTACACAGGATGGTAAAAACCACTGCAGGAAATTTGCTGAGTGAAATGTGTGTCCGTATGACCCTCACATGCCAGTCAGGATGGTTCACATACCCAACAACAGTTACAGCCATCAAGACAGGTGGAGATGAACCAAAGCAGGGTCTGTGCCATGGACCCAGAATGATGGCTATGGTTAACCCCACTGCCAGGCCTCCACAGGCAGACCACAGCAGGGCAGGCAGTGAGATGTTAGGTCTGAAGGGCAGGACGTCAGACAATAATATGTAGGGCAACCAAAGCCACGATCTGTAGTACACTGGTTTGTCTCTAGTCCGCATGATAGTTTGCAATACAGAATTAAATGGAGTACATGACATACCAGTACAGTCATAGCAAATGTGTACAAGTGTCACTTGTGCCCCCCATCCTACAAAGCAATGTAATAACAGTCAGGTGTGCCCCCCACTCCCATGTAGACATATAAAAACAGTCAAGTGTGCCCCCACCCCCAATCCAGCATAGAAATGTAGTAACAGTCAGGTGTGCCCCCCAGTCCTGTGTAGAAATGTAGTAAAATGTATGAGTAGGTATAACACGAGTGGAGCAGAGATACCCAGAGGTGGCCAAGGTAGCAGGATAGGTTGTAGAATTAGCACAATATGCAGGTCTGTGTGTGTTAGGATGGTGTGTGTATCATATTGTGTGAGAGTGGTAAGTATGTATGCATGTTGAGGTAAGACCTGGTGGCCATTGCCCACTACTGCTGATCACAGGGACAAGCCCTCACAACTGCAGTGCCAAAGACAATTCCCCACCAGTATAACACTTGCTAGCAGTAAGCCATTGTAAATGTATGGTGATAATATGTGTCACCATCTGGAAGACTAACATGGCATAGTTGTTGGGCTAGATATACAAGCAGTAAATAGGGGAAAGTATCCTAGACATACAGTATATATATTCTGTCACTGTGAAATGGAGACACCCTTGGATTTGTACATACAGGTATGCATCACAGTAACTGGTCCTGTAGTAGAGAATACCAGTGATGTCTGCCCGAACACTTGCAGATCAAAAAGGAGGTAGGACTGATGTATTGGGAAACAGCTGATGTACCT
>NW_025049973.1:0-14265 GCF_019279795.1 Protopterus annectens
TTCAGCTGAATATGACAAAGATTAAAAATCTTTCACAAAGTTCATCACTTTTACACATTACCTCCACAAAAAAAAACAACCTACCTATAAAACACCATCATTACCTGTACAACTTGCTACAACAAGACCCAAATATCAAAGTTCCCTTTTACAAAACCTAATGACTAATTGATAAGCCTGCCACAAAAGGCTATTCTAAATATAATAATAATAGTAATAATAATAATAATAATAATAATGACTGCACTAACCTATTCTGCAGCATTTAACGGGGACTGATTTGTCAGCTGGGCTGAATTAAATGAAAATGGCAAAAATGAATTGCCTCCATGGGATTCTCTCAAATCAAATTCTTGCTTTAAGAAAATATATGAAATGCAGGCGGGGTGGCACAGTATGCGTAGAGCGTATCAATCAACAGCAGTCTGTATAACACACAAATACACTAATACGCTAGCTGCGTACAGATAGAGTTACCAGTTAGTCAGTATCACCTTTAAAAGCAAAAGTATACCAAGTACTGTATCAGGCTTCCGTGGAACAATGGCTTGAAAACTCTTCAGCACCTCAAGCGTTCAACGGGACATATCCAAAGTCGTATAACAAAGAAAGCAAATAAATGCAATGCAGGCTTGTTATTCAACGCCAGTATGCAAGTCAGTGCATACAAAAATAAGCTATCTGCTTGTAGATGGAGTCAACAGTTAATTCAAATAAAGTACCTGATTCAAGAGCAAAACTTCAGAGGAACAATAGCTTGGAAACCTTCAATGACAAACCAAGCGTTCAACAGAGTATATCCAAGGTAGTTTATTCATATAAAAATCGCAAGCGCTTTCAACTAGGTCTTCATCAGGCCGTTAAACAATTTAGACTGACAAAGCACTCATATTTATAACAAAACATCACAGTAGCAACGATGTCATTTCCTGTTAAAATTTTAAACTGACAGAGCATCACAGTAATGGAAATGCCATTTCCTGTTACTACTAATTCAAAGTCTAAAACATTTTAAATAGAAAATATATATAAAAAGGTATATATAAAAGATATGTAGTGATAGTTGCACGCAAAAGCTGACTGTATGTAGTTCCAAGACAAAACACTGTCATTGTACAAAAAACATATAATTGCATACACAATAAAATAAAATTACTGCTAAGAAATGTATCTAATTTATTAAAATTATTGTTAGTGAAAGCACTTATGCATTAGAAATCCATTCAAGATGCCACAATAAATAAAAAACTACTAATATTTGTATCATGGTGTAAACTCTCATGAAGTCAGAAATTTACCATCAAACATTATCACTAAAATATATATATGAAAAACATATATATATATTGATTTACACATCTAGTAGGAAATATCTAATATGTTACAAATATTATTATTAAGAACAATTCAACCCACCACAGTAGATGGAAACAAACTAACATTGATGTCATGATGTAAAAGTCTCAAGAAGTCAGAAATTTACCACCAAAAAGTGTCACTGAATTATATATAAAAAATGTGTAAAATGATCCACATATCTATGAGGTCATTGCCTACACTAAGTACATATATATAAAGATATATATATATATATAAAATATATATGTAAAAGGCCTCATAAACACTGACACTATATACACTAATGATACATCCACACAATGTGCAATAATATAGGTTAAAAATACCATAAATTGTTGTGACATGACATCATTATATAGTAATATAATGTTACCATAGATAACCTGCTACATAATAGGATGGCAGTACATAGCAATCCAAATATTCACAAATAGCTGCGTCATTTATAAATTGTGAGTGATGAAAAATACTCACTATTTTTGTATTTATATTTTATTTAAGTTTCCTGGCTTTAAGTATGGGTTTAATAGAGACCCTATCATTAATGCCAGGGCTGCGATCAGCTCTAAACCTAATAATCCATTTGGCTTCCATTTGTTCAGTAAGATTACTCAAGTCCCCTCTCCTTATCCCTGGTTTGTTCACATAGATAACTTGGAATAGAAACTTATGTTCTATTGATGTGTTATTTACATGTTTAGAGAGGGCATTGGATGTGCAGGATATCCTAATCTTATATATATGTTCTCTTATCCTCTCTTTAAACTTACGGTCAGTCTTGCCCACATAAAATGCTGGGCAAGATTGACATGTAGCCAGGTACACGACATGTTTAGAGTTGCATGTTGCTGACATGGTGAATGTAAAAGCTGCCCTGTGACAGGATGTGTAAAAGTATTACATTCTTTCACATATTTACATTGATTACATTTCTGACACTTTCTAGTAGCCCCATCTAGACTATCTGACATTATATTTCCAACTCTATTCGGACCACAGAGCATCCTATGCAGATTCAATTTGTTTCTATAAGAAAACTTGGGGGCCTCATCTATTATACTAGAAATCATAGGGTCTGTTAGTAGGACATCCCAATGTTTCCTGTAAATATCCTTGATATTATTGATGTCTTGTGTATAATGTAGAGGGATTCTGATATTATTACTAGCTTGTACTGTTCCTGAGATAGCTGACTCATCACTTTGTTTACCAAAATAGGGCAGAGCTCTACCCTCTCTAAGCCCATCTATTCCAGAGAAATTCTCCTCAATCTCTTCATTCGTGTAGCATCTACTGGTAAACTTAGTTCTAAGTCCTTCCATCTCTCTAAGGAACCCAACATCATCAGAATTAAGCCTCGATGCCCGCATGGCTTGGCTCTTTAAAATATTTTTGAAAATATGTTTCGGATGCATACTACTACGATGTAGCAAACTATTTCTGTAGCACTCCTTCCTGTATACTCCAGTATTCAAATTACCATCAGGTAATTTCTCTATGTATACATCCAAATACGGAATAATGTCTCTAGATTTCACCATGGAGAAATTCAAGTAGTCAGTCTCATTATTCATCCTCCTATATAAATCATTCAATTCTTCTTCATTTCCCTTCCATATTAGAAAGAGGTCATCTACAAACCGGGTATAACATCCCATCTTGTTCTGAAATTCAGCCATCCGAAAGAGTGAAGTATCTTCCCAGTCAGCCATAATTAAGTTGGCGTAGCTGTTCGCACAGGATGTGCCCATGGCTACGCCATCTTTTTGTATGTATATCATGCCATCAAAGGTAAAGATGTTATTTGTGAGAACTATCTCCATTAGTTCACATAAGACACCAATCCTGCTCGTAGAGAGGACCCCGTCCCCTGTCAATCTCCTTAGCCTAATTAATCCGTCTTTGTTTGGTATTACTGTGAACAGGGATTGTACATCAAAAGTTACTAGAATGCTTTCTTGCCCATCATTCACTACAGTTGTCTGTTCATATAATTTAATAAGGAATTGTTTGGTATCTTTTAATATATGTTCGTATTTGTCCACTATAGGTCTTAGTATTGATTCCAGATATAGGGATATAGGTTCAGTTATCCACCCTTTCCCAGCCACTATAGGCCTCATTGGTGGTTTAGTTCCATCCTTATGTATTTTTGGAATTCCTTGTATAATTGGAATAGTGGGGTATTCAACAAGTAAATATCTAAATAACTCTTCATTAATTCTCTCTTCATCTAGCATCTTGCTCAACCTAGATGCTACCTCAGTTATTATTCTATCTACTCTATTGGTATTAATCCTTTCATAGAATTTATTATCACTGAGCATCAACAGCATCTGGTCTTTATAGAATTCCATATCCATGACCACTACCGGGCCTCCTTTGTCTGCTGGTCGGATCATAATGTTTTATCATTTTTAAGTGACCTAAGTGCTGTCCTTTGTCTTGGTCTTAAATTACCAGACCATCTCTTCTTACCATTTCTAATCTCATTCTCGTACAACTCCTGTTCAACCAATTGTGAGTATGCCTCTATCAACGCATGGTTATTAGGTACATATGTACTGGGTTTCCTGAAGGGGTGTGGAAATACTCCCGTACTATTAAAATCAACCTTCAGTTGTAATTCCCATACAAAAAGTCTCAAATCAATCACATTATCAGTGATGTTACTCCTCGTGGAGGGAATAAACGTTAGACCATTTCTAATACACTAAGTTCATCTTCAGTAAGTTCTTTAGTTGATAAATTCCACACTAGGGATTCTTGTTCCCCTGCCAAATCTTTTTTAGTGTAGGTCCTACTTGTACCTGCTCTGCTGGTCTTTTCCTCTGTCTTCCCCTGCTTACAGAGCGTCCCTTGATGCCTCCCCCTCCCCCTCTCCATTGATTGGCGATCGGGAAAGGGGTATGTTTACTACCTATTTCACTTACTACATGTGCATCAACTATGTTGGTATTCTCCCCACTTTTATCTCTAATGATGTTGCTACTGTTGGTGGTTTCCACATGTTCACAGATATCTATTCTCATATTAGCTTCTTCGAAAATAGAAATGTTGTGAATGTTACTAATGGGTGATGCACAAGTATCATGGTGCACTATTGCTGTGGTCACTACATTTCTGTTACTTATATCTATCTGGTTATCCATATTCTTAGTAACAGTATCATTTTTAAAACTCACAATACTTGAAATGCACTCATCACCCATCTTGTCTTTATTGTCATTCCTCCCCAACATACATTCATTCTTTTCTAAGCTATTGCCTTGGGTTTTCTTCGACATGGGGTTGTCACTATCTACCCTGGGCCAGGTGAAGACATTCCCCCTAGCAAAATCGGTGATATCCCTTCTCATTTTATCTTTCTTCTGCTGTAGCAGTTTTCTCTCAAAAAGAAAAACATTATCCAACATTCTATCCATGTAAGTTTCTGCAACATGCTTAGAGTATAAGTCAAATACACATTTCTGTTGCTTACATATTTTCTCCTTCAATGCAGTTTCTGTAGGTAAAAAATAACTATTAAGTAGTTCCATATATTTAAAACTTGTCTCTAAGTTAATCTGTTGCCATTTGTATAAAAGATCAGTATAAATAGTGCCTGTGGTGGGCATCTTCAAAATCCTGAGGCCCCTAGGTACAATCTTCTTTGCTATACATGCCTCAAAGTGTTGTCTTTGAAGCTGAAGACGTTTTAGTTTCAAAAAGTCACTTTCCATCTCATGTATCAAAGTATCTAGCCCTTCATGATTTTTATCAGTTCCATCATTATCATTCACTCCTGCTTTAAAGTAATAATTGAGCAAATGATTGGTCTCACTCTGAATGGCATCATGAAACCTGGTCGATTTGTCCAAACAGTTATGTTTATCATCCAAAGGGACATTTGGGTTATACGGTAATTCAACAATTACATCCTCTGCATAGCTCTCCGCCATGAGTGCGTGAGTGTAAAACAACAATAAGGTATAAGGAAAACTGCAAGGTTACACTCACCAACACTCCTGTGCTTCCAAATAGTTAAAGAAAAATATATGAGATGCAGGCGTGGTGGCACAGTATGCGTAGAGCGTATCAATCAACAGCAGTCTGTATAACACACAAATACACTAATACGCTAGCTGCGTACAGATAGAGTTACCAGTTAGTCAGTATCACCATAAAAAGCAAAAGTATACCAAGTACTGTATCAGGCTTCCGTGGAACAATGGCTTGAAAACTCTTCAGCACCTCAAGCGTTCAACGGTGATATATCCAAAGTCGTATAACAAAGAAAGCAAATAAATGCAATGCAGGCTTGTTATTCAACGCCAGTATGCAAGTCAGTGCATACAAAAATAAGCTATCTGCTTGTAGATGGAGTCAACAGTTAATTCAAATAAAGTACCTGATTCAAGAGCAAAACTTCAGAGGAACAATAGCTTGGAAACCTTCAATGACAAACCAAGCGTTCAACAGAGTATATCCAAGGTAGTTTATTCATATAAAAATCGGCAAGCGCTTTCAACTAGGTCTTCATCAGGCCGTTAAACAATTTAGACTGACAAAGCACTCATATTTATAACAAAACATCACAGTAGCAACGATGTCATTTCCTGTTAAAATTTTAAACTGACAGAGCATCACAGTAATGGAAATGCCATTTCCTGTTACTACTAATTCAAAGTCTAAAAACATTTTAAATAGAAAATATATATAAAAAAGGTATATATAAAAAATATGTAGTGATAGTTGCACACAAAAGCTGACTGTATGTAGTTCCAAGACAAAACACTGTCATTGTACAAAAACATATAATTGCATACACAATAAAATAAAATTACTGCTAAGAAATGTATCTAATTTATTAAAATTATTGTTAGTGAAAGCACTTATGCATTAGAAATCCATTCAAGATGCCACAATAAATAAAAAACTACTAATATTTGTATCATGGTGTAAACTCTCATGAAGTCAGAAATTTACCATCAAACATTATCACTAAAATATATATATGAAAAGCATATATATATTGATTTATACATCTATTAGGAAATATCTAATATGTTAAGAATATTATTATTAAGAACAATTCAACCCACCACAGTAGATGGAAACAAACTAACATTGATGTCATGATGTAAAAGTCTCAAGAAGTCAGAAATTTACCACCAAAAAGTGTCACTGAATTATATATAAAAATGTGTAAAATGATCCACATATCTATGAGGTCATTGCCTACACTAAGTACATATATATAAAGATATATATATAAAAATATATATGTAAAAGGCCTCATAAACACTGACACTATATACACTAATGATACATCCACACAATGTGCAATAATATAGGTTAAAAATACCATAAATTGTTGTGACATGACATCATTATATAGTAATATAATGTTACCATAGATAACCTGCTACATAATAGGATGGCAGTACATAGCAATCCAAATATTCACAAATAGCTGTCATTTATAAATTGTGAGTGATGAAAATACTCACTATTTTTGTATTTATATTTTATTTAAGTTTCCTGGCTTTAAGTATGGGTTTAATAGAGACCCTATCATTAATGCCAGGGCTGCGATCAGCTCTAAACCTAATAATCCATTTGGCTTCCATTTGTTCAGTAAGATTACTCAAGTCCCCTCTCCTTATCCCCGGTTTGTTCACATAGATAACTTGGAATAGAAACTTATGTTCTATTGATGTGTTATTTACATGTTTAGAGAGGGCATTGGATGTGCAGGATATCCTAATCTTATATATATGTTCTCTTATCCTCTCTTTAAACTTACGGTCAGTCTTGCCCACATAAAATGCTGGGCAAGATTGACATGTAGCCAGGTACGACATGTTTAGAGTTGCATGTTGCTGACATGGTGAATGTGAAAGCTGCCCTGTGACAGGATGTGTAAAAGTATTACATTCTTTCACATATTTACATTGATTACATTTCTGACACTTTCTAGTAGCCCCATCTAGACTATCTGACATTATATTTCCAACTCTATTCGACCACAGAGCATCCTATGCAGATTCAATTTGTTTCTATAAGAAAACTTGGGGGCCTCATCTATTATACTAGAAATCATAGGGTCTGTTAGTAGGACATCCCAATGTTTCCTGTAAATATCCTTGATATTATTGATGTCTTGTGTATAATGTAGAGGGATTCTGATATTATTACTAGCTTGTACTGTTCCTGAGATAGCTGACTCATCACTTTGTTTACCAAAATAGGGCTGAGCTCTACCCTCTCTAAGCCTATCTATTCCAGAGAAATTCTCCTCAATCTCTTCATTCGTGTAGCATCTACTGGTAAACTTAGTTCTAAGTCCTTCCATCTCTAAGGAACCCAACATCATCAGAATTAAGCCTCGATGCCCGCATGGCTTGGCTCTTTAAAATATTTTTGAAAATATGTTTAGATGCATACTACTACGATGTAGCAAACTATTTCTGTAGCACTCCTTCCTGTATACTCCAGTATTCAAATTACCATCAGGTAATTTCTCTATGTATACATCCAAATACGGAATAATGTCTCTAGATTTCACCATGGAGAAATTCAAGTAGTCAGTCTCATTATTCATCCTCCTATATAAATCATTCAATTCTTCTTCATTTCCTTCCATATTAGAAAGAGGTCATCTACAAACCGGGTATAACATCCCATCTTGTTCTGAAATTCAGCCATCCGAAGAGTGAAGTATCTTCCCAGTCAGCCATAATTAAGTTGGCGTAGCTGTTCGCACAAGATGTGCCCATGGCTACGCCATCTTTTGTATGTATATCATGCCATCAAAGGTAAAGATGTTATTTGTGAGAACTATCTCCATTAGTTCACATAAGACACCAATCCTGCTCGTAGAGAGGACCCCGTCCCTGTCAATCTCCTTTTAGCCTAATTAATCCGTCTTTGTTTGGTATTACTGTGAACAGGGATTGTACATCAAAAGTTACTAGAATGCTTTCTTGCCCATCATTCACTACAGTTGTCTGTTCATATAATTTAATAAGGAATTGTTTGGTATCTTTTAATATATGTTCGTATTTGTCCACTATAGGTCTTAGTATTGATTCCAGATATAGGGATATAGGTTCAGTTATCCACCCTTTCCCAGCCACTATAGGCCTCATTGGTGGTTTAGTTCCATCCTTATGTATTTTTGGAATTCCTTGTATAATTGGAATAGTGGGGTATTCAACAAGTAAATATCTAAATAACTCTTCATTAATTCTCTCTTCATCTAGCATCTTGCTCAACCTAGATGCTACCTCAGTTATTATTCTATCTACTCTATTGGTATTAATCCTTTCATAGAATTTATTATCACTGAGCATCAACAGCATCTGGTCTTTATAGAATTCCATATCCATGACCACTACCAGGCCTCCTTTGTCTGCTGGTCGGATCATAATGTTTTATCATTTTTAAGTGACCTAAGTGCTGTCCTTTGTCTTGGTCTTAAATTACCAGACCATCTCTTCTTACCATTTCTAATCTCATTCTCGTACAACTCCTGTTCAACCAATTGTGAGTATGCCTCTATCAACGCATGGTTATTAGGTACATATGTACTGGGTTTCCTGAAGGGGTGTGGAAATACTCCCGTACTATTAAAATCAACCTTCAGTTGTAATTCCCGTACAAAAGTCTCAAATCAATCACATTATCAGTGATGTTACTCCTCGTGGAGGGAATAAACGTTAGACCATTTCTAATACACTAAGTTCATCTTCAGTAAGTTCTTTAGTTGATAAATTCCACACTAGGGATTCTTGTTCCCCTGCCAAATCTTTTTTAGTGTAGGTCCTACTTGTACCTGCTCTGCTGGTCTTTTCCTCTGTCTTCCCTGCTTACAGAGCGTCCCTTGATGCCTCCCCTCCCTCTCCATTGATTGGCGATCGGAAAGGGTATGTTTACTACCTATTTCACTTACTACATGTGCATCAACTATGTTGGTATTCTCCCCACTTTTATCTCTAATGATGTTGCTACTGTTGGTGGTTTCCACATGTTCACAGATATCTATTCTCATATTAGCTTCTTCGAAAATAGAAATGTTGTGAATGTTACTAATGGGTGATGCACAAGTATCATGGTGCACTATTGCTGTGGTCACTACATTTCTGTTACTTATATCTATCTGGTTATCCATATTCTTAGTAACAGTATCATTTTTATTAAAGCTCACAATACTTGAAATGCACTCATCACCAATCTTGTCTTTATTGTCATTCCTCCCCAACATACATTCATTCTTTTCTAAGCTATTGCCTTGGGTTTTCTTCGACATGGGGTTGTCACTATCTACCCTGGGCCAGGTGAAGACATTCCCCCTAGCAAAATCGGTGATATCCCTTCTCATTTTATCTTTCTTCTGCTGTAGCAGTTTTCTCTCAAAAAGAAAAACATTATCCAACATTCTATCCATGTAAGTTTCTGCAACATGCTTAGAGTATAAGTCAAATACACATTTCTGTTGCTTACATATTTTCTCCTTCAATGCAGTTTCTGTAGGTAAAAATTAAGTAGTTCCATATATTTAAAACTTGTCTCTAAGTTAATCTGTTGCCATTTGTATAAAAGATCAGTATAAATAGTGCCTGTGGTGGGCATCTTCAAAATCCTGAGGCCCCTAGGTACAATCTTCTTTGCTATACATGCCTCAAAGTGTTGTCTTTGAAGCTGAAGACGTTTTAGTTTCAAAAAGTCACTTTCCATCTCATGTATCAAAGTATCTAGCCCTTCATGATTTTTATCAGTTCCATCATTATCATTCACTCCTGCTTTAAAGTAATAATTGAGCAAATGATTGGTCTCACTCTGAATGGCATCATGAAACCTGGTCGATTTGTCCAAACAGTTATGTTTATCATCCAACCGGACATTTGGGTTATACGGTAATTCAACAATTACATCCTCTGCATAGCTCTCCGCCATGAGTGCGTGAGTGTTAAACAACAATAAGGTATAAGGAAAACTGCAAGGTTACACTCACCAACACTCCTGTGCTTCCAAATAGTTAAAGAAAAAATATGAGATGCAGGCATGGTGGCACAGTATGCGTAGAGCGTATCAATCAACAGCAGTCTGTATAACACACAAATACACTAATACGCTAGCTGCATACAGATAGAGTTACCAGTTAGTCAGTATCACCGTAAAAAGCAAAAGTATACCAAGTACTGTATCAGGCTTCCGTGGAACAATGGCTTGAAAACTCTTCAGCACCTCAAGCGTTCAACGGTGATATATCCAAAGTCGATAACAAAGAAAGCAGGTAAATGCAATGCAGGCTTGTTATTCAACGCCAGTATGCAAGTCAGTGCATACAAAAATAAGCTATCTGCTTGTAGATGGAGTCAACAGTTAATTCAAATAAAGTACCTGATTCAAGAGCAAAACTTCAGAGGAACAATAGCTTGGAACCTTCAATGACAAACCAAGCGTTCAACAGAGTATATCCAAGGTAGTTTATTCATATAAAAATCGGCAAGCGCTTTCAACTAGGTCTTCATCAGGCCGTTAAACAATTTAGACTGACAAAGCACTCATATTTATAACAAAACATCACAGTAGCAACGATGTCATTTCCTGTTAAAATTTTAAACTGACAGAGCATCACAGTAATGGAAATGCCATTTCCTGTTACTACTAATTCAAAGTCTAAAAACATTTTAAATAGAAAATATATATAAAAAAGGTATATATAAAAAGATATGTAGTGATAGTTGCACGCAAAAGCTGACTGTATGTAGTTCCAAGACAAAACACTGTCATTGTACAAAAAACATATAATTGCATACACAATAAAATAAAATTACTGCTAAGAAATGTATCTAATTTATTAAAATTATTGTTAGTGAAAGCACTTATGCATTAGAAATCCATTCAAGATGCCACAATAAATAAAAAACTACTAATATTTGTATCATGGTGTAAACTCTCATGAAGTCAGAAATTTACCATCAAACATTATCACTAAAATATATATATGAAAACATATATATATATTGATTTATACATCTAGTAGGAAATATCTAATATGTTAAAATATTATTATTAAGAACAATTCAACCCACCACAGTAGATGGAAACGAACTAACATTGATGTCATGATGTAAAAGTCTCAAGAAGTCAGAAATTTACCACCAAAAAGTGTCACTGAATTATATATAAAAAATGTGTAAAATGATCCACATATTTATGAGGTCATTGCCTACACTAAGTACATATATATAAAGATATATATATATATAAAAAAATATATATGTAAAAGGTCTCATAAACACTGACACTATATACACTAATGATACATCCACACAATGTGCAATAGTATAGTCAACCAGGCTTAGTAGGCATGATCTGCCCTTAACAAAGCTGACCTGGGTTGAGTCAAGTGTCTGGAGGTTCCAAATGTGTTTGTTAATGAGTTCCATGATGATGTGCTCCATAGCCTTGCAGACCAGGCTAGTCAGGCTTATGAAGCAATAGTTAGACCTGCCTGTTTATTGCAGGGGTCCAGCAAACTGATTTCCTTCTCTTAGAGGAGTGAGTCTTTGTTTTCCTAGGGATGGCACGATCCATGCATCCTTGTAGGTGCTCATAGAGTGCATTTGTAAAGGTTTCTGCATCTCGGCATCATTATCCTTTAGCGTATGTGAAACTTACCACCTCTGTCTTAAGTAAGGTGAAGTTTGCTTTAGAAATGTTTTTTACTGTGGTTTCCTTAGTTAGGGGTGGTGGTGGGGTGTGGACATCCAGAGTGATTAGTTTATGGTCTGATCTAACCAGTGACGGGTTGACCTCTGGTGTGGAACACCTGTCGCCCATGTTGGTGATGACCAGGTCCAATATGTTTTCACCTCTGGTCGGGGAGTTTACCATCTGATCCAGGGCGTTTGAGATGATGAATTCCAGGAAGCGCTGGGCCTGGGAATTTGTACTCGACTAGTTTTCCTAGTGAATGGGAATATATTTATTTATTTATTTGAAGTTGGTTTACCAGGATAGTTCATTGGGCCAAGATGAACCCATTTTCAATGGAGTCCTGGGGAGAAAAGCTCCAGACAATTGAGGTTACAGTAGGTTATTAAAGATGATTATACAAATGTAAAATGTAAAAGATTCAAGCAGACAAATACAAATAATACAACAAACATTACAAGTAATTCAACTAGTGATGAAACTTATAGAAGATACAGATTAAAAAGGAATGTTACAAAGTTAAAAATGAGAATTCATTACATATTAAGAGTCAGATACCATAATAATAAGAAGAATGTAAGAGTTAGGAGAAATGATAAAGGGAATTTACAGGTGTAAACAGGAGGAGGAAAGGAATATGGAAATTGCCAGTGTTAGTTATATGGGGTGGGAGCATGAGCATTCCCACTGGGATACTAGATATGAATGAAGAGATTTTTTGATTCGATTTGATTTGATTTATGATTATATATCATAATTAAACACCAAAGGGCATGTCTTCCAAAACCAAGGAAGTTATTGTTCTCCTGTACTCTGCCACGGTTAGACCAACTATAGACTATAAAGCATCCTTTGCTATGTATCTCATTAGATATATCAACGAACTGTAAAGACCATAGCCGGCCTTAGGCATAGGCCAACTAGGCAGCCGCCTAGGGCGCCACTCTAGTAGGGGTGCTTTTCCAGTACTTATTTGGAGTAGGTAGACCAGGATGGGGGCACCAGGGTGGTGTGGTAGGGCGCCGAGGCCCTTTGCCTAGGGCACCAGTTGACCTAAGGCCGCCTGGTAAGACCATACTCAGCCCCCCAATGGGTTTCAAAAATCTTATCTATCAGGAGAGGCTGGAGTCACTCCCTATACTTAGTGTTATATGGATTCTTTTTTTTTTTTCAACAAGTTTATTGTTTTTAACATACAAAATAAATATCATAACAATCTTATACAAGCAATTAAAATGTAAATAGTTATAACATTTAATAAAACAACCAAAATATTTACAGAGACATCCACTACAAATCAAATCAATTGATTAAACTGTAATGTCTTACCAATGAAACTAAGATTTTTTTAACAGGTTTTGTAAGGTATGCCATATAGTATAGTAAGACGTTTTTCTAGTAGTTCTTGACTTTATTGTCATTAGTTCCATATGACACACTTCAGTCATAACATTTTTAAATTCATTAAATGAAGGAGGAGTATCTGAAATACAATTTCTGGTTATTATTTTTCTAGCCACTGCTAGAATAGACCATAATAAGGGAAGTTTAACTTTTTTAACACTTTTAGGAACAGGAGTGTTAAATAATATAAGTGATTTAGAGACAATGAAATTATCTGTGAAAAGAGTGGATCATATATAAAGAATAAGGGTAATGTAAAATATGGTATGAGTAAATGTGGTTCATGCCGACAATGTAAATATATAAATGAGAGCAAAATGATTCATCTCAATAATGGCATAAAAAGTAAGTGTAGATGTGCAGCAGGTAATTGTAATACACAGAGGGTGGTATATCTTTACATGCACCAGCTGCTCAGCTTTATTACATTGGAAAGACTGAAAGAAAGTTAAAAACACGTATTTACGAACACATGTATAAAGGTGGGCAAAGGTGATATCAAAATGCAACTTAGTAAGCATGTAATTGATAAGGGTAAAGAACACTACTTTTAAGTTTACAATTTTAGACAGAGTAGAATCAACACTTGATATCGGTAATTGGAAAGTATAGGTCTAAGATTTATTAGAAAGTAAGTGGCAGATTATTCTTGATATGCTACTAGTCCCCTTAGGCATCAATGAATATATTAGTTTTAAAACCCTCTTTTTAATTATGAGATAAGAGCAGGTAGTGCTCATAATTATTTAAAATGTTATAAATAATATATATTTTACATTATAATTCCTATGCTAT
>NW_025049974.1:0-13712 GCF_019279795.1 Protopterus annectens
CCTGTCCCCTTTTCAGCGAAATTGCCCGCTGAACCTAAATTGTGGGTCAGTATTTCTTCCTTCCCTAAAATAGGGGCAAAGGTGTCTGCTCATTTTGTATTGACTTCCTCCAACACCTTGTTGAACATCTCTAGAGGGTACCCTATCTGGGTAAAAAGATTCTTTAACAGTTCAGTTTCTTCAAGAAAAACTTTGTTATCCGAGGTCATTCTGCTACACCTAACCAATTGCCCTTTCAACACCCCCTTTTTCTGGTGGGGGGGATGGCAACTGGTGTAGTGCAAATAAGAGTTGGAGAAGATACCAAAACCACGAGGCAGCCTGGTTTTAAGAGGGAGAGATCAAAGAGTTTAGAATTGAGCCAAATTGGCCAATAAAACTTCAGCTTCTGGGCAATAACCACTCCTACAGGGACAGGAAGGCTGTTCAGTGTTAACCACTGCCACTGGTGAACACAGAGACTTCCCTTTAGCCCAAGCAAGCACTGGCCTTCTAGAAACTTACAAACAGTTCAGAACAGAAAATCTGTAACTGAACTTTCTTAAATTTCAGAAAGTGGGAAAAAAGCAGGATGTTTTTTTCTTTTTTCTTTGTTTGTTTTAGTTTAAAGGTAGCAGAGATACACAAGTAGCAGAATATTCACAACAGTGCAATAAATGACCCCACACTTGAGTGCTAGGCCAAAGTCAGGTAAAATGCAGTTTTAAGAGAAAAAAACGATTTTAAATTAAGTGCAGCACACAAAATGCAGTAAACAGGCTTTAGATGCATTATAAATACTGTTTGTGATACAGATATAAACTTTAGCAAGCCGGAAAATGCCAAAAAGTAGGCGGCAAAGCAGTAAATCTTAACAAAAAATCAGAAGAAAATACTTAAAATCACAAAAGTGGCTCCTTTTCTTCTCTCAGCATTTTCTCCCCTTGGTAGGTGCTTCAGCAACAACTAGCAAGCCTGATAATATACCAAAACCATGAGGCAGTCTGGTTTTAAGAGGGAGAGATCAAGGAGTTTAGAATTGAGCCAAAATGGCCAATAAAACTTCAGCTTCTGGGCAGTAACCCAATCCAACAGGGACAGGAAGGCTGTTCAGTGTTAACCACTGCCACTGGTGAACACAGAGGATTCCCTTTAGCCCAAGCAAGCACTGGCCTTCTATTAACTTACAAACATTTCAGAACAGCAAATCTGTAACTGACCTTTCTTAAATTTCAGAAAGTGGGAAAAAAGCAAGATTTTTTTTGTTTTTTTTTTCTTTTTTTGTTTTAGTTTAAAGGTAGCAGAGATACACAAGTAGCAGACTATTTACAACAGTGCAATAAATGACCCCACACTTGAGTGCTAGGCCAAAGTCAGGTAAAATGCAGTTTTAAGAGAAAAAAAAATTAAATTAAGTGCAGTACACGAAATGCAGTAAACAGGCTCTAGATGTGTTCTAAATATTGTTTCTGATACAGATATAAATTTTAGCAAGCCAGAAAATGCCAAAAAGTAGGCGGCAAAGCAGTAAATCTTAACAAAAAATCAGAAGAAAATACTTAAAATCACAAAAGTGGCTCCTTTTCTTCTCTCAGCATTTTTTCCCCTTGGTAGGTGCTTCAGCAACAACTAGCAAGCCTGATAAGATACCAAAACCACGAGGCAGCCTGGTTTTAAGAGGGAGAGATCAAAGAGTTTAGAATTGAGCCAAATTGGCCAATAAAACTTCAGCTTCTGGGCAATAACCACTCCTACAGGGACAGGAAGGCTGTTCAGTGTTAACCACTGCCACTGGTGAACACAGAGACTTCCCTTTAGCCCAAGCCAGCACTGGCCTTCTAGAAACTTACAAACAGTTCAGAACAGAAAATCTGTAACTGAACTTTCTTAAATTTCAGAAAGTGGGAAAAAAGCAGGATTTTTTTTCTTTTTTTGTTTTAGTTTAAAGGTAGCAGAGATACACAAGTAGCAGAATATTCACAACAGTGCAATAAATGACCCCACACTTGAGTGCTCAGCCAAAGTCAGGTAAAATACAGTTTTAAGAGAAAAAAACAATTTTAAATTAAGTGCAGCACACGAAATGCAGTAAACAGGCTCTAGATGTGTTCTAAATACTGTTTCTGATACAGATATAAACTTTAGCAAGCCGGATAATGCCAAAAAGTAGGCGGCAAAGCAGTAAATCTTAACAAAAAATCAGAAGAAAATACTTAAAATCACAAAAGTGGCTCCTTTTCTTCTCTCAGCATTTTCTCCCCTTGGTGGGTGCTTCAGCAACAACTAGCAAGCCTGATAAGATACCAAAACCATGAGGCAGCCTGGTTTTAAGAGGGAGAGATCAAGGAGTTTAGAATTGAGCCAAAATGACCAATAAAACTTCAGCTTCTAGGCAGTAACCACTCCTACAGGGACAGGAAGGCTGTTCAGTGTTAACCACTGCCACTGGTGAACACAGAGACTTCCCTTTAGCCCAAGCAAGTACTGGCCTTCTAGAAACTTACAAACAGTTCAGAACAGAAAATCTGTAACTGAACTTTCTTAAATTTCAGAAAGTGGGAAAAAAGCAAGTGTTTTTTTTTTCTTTTGTTGTTTTATTTTAAAGGTAGCAGAGATAGACAAATAGCAGAATATTCACAACACTGCAATAAAGGACCCCACACTTGAGTGCTAGATGAAAGTCAGGTAAAATGCAGTTTTAAGAGATAAAAATGATTTTAAATTAAGTGGAACACAGGAAATGCAGTAAAAAGGCTCTAGATGTGCTCTAAATACTGTTTTTGATACAGATATAAACTAGAGCAAGCCGGAAATTGCCAAAAAGTAGGTGGCAAAGCAGTAAATCTTAACAAAAAATCAGAAGAAAATACTTAAAATCACAAAAGTGTCTCCTTTTCTCCACTCAGTGTGTTCTCCCCTTGGTAGGTGCTTCAGCAACAACTAGCAAGCCTGGAAATATTCCAAAACCATGAGGCAGCCGGGTTTTAAGAGAGAGAGATCAAGGAGTTTAGAATTGACCCAAAATGGCCAATAAAACTACAGCTTCTAGGCAGTAACCACTCCTACAGGGACAGGAAGGCTGTTCAGTGTTAACCACTGCCACTGGTGAACACAGAGACTTCCCTTTAGCCCAAGCAAGCACTGGCCTTCTAGAAACTTACAAACAGTTCAGAACAGCAAATCTGTAACTGAACTTTCTTAAATTTCAGAAAGTGGGAAAAAAAGCAATTTTTTTTTCTTTTGTTGTTTTAGTTTAAAGGTAGCAGTGATACACAAATAGCAGAATATTCACAACACTGCAATAATGACCCCACACTTGAGAGCTAGACCAAAGTCAGGTAAAATGCAGTTTTAAGAGAAAAAAAACGATTTTAAATTAAGTGGAACACAGGAAATGCAGTAAAAAGGCTCTAAATGTGTTCTAAATACTGTTTCTGATACAGATATAAACATTAGCAAGCCGGAAAATGCCAAAAAGTAGGTGGCAAAGCAGTAAATCTTAACAAAAAATCAGAAGAAAATACTTAAAATCACAAAAGTGGCTCATTTTCTTCTCTCAGCGTGTTCTCCCCTAGGTAGGTGCTTCCGCAACAACTAGCAAGCCTGGAAAGATTCCAAAACCATGAGGCAGATGGGTTTTAAGAGAGAGAGAACAAGGAGTTTAGAATTGACCCAAAATGGCCAATAAAACTACAGCTTCTAGGCAGTAACCACTAATACAGGGACAGGCAGGCTGTTCAGTGTTAACCACTGCCACTGGTGAACACAGAGACTTCCCTTTAACCCAAGCAAGCACTGGCCTTCTAGAAACTTACAAACAGTTCAGAACAGCAAATCTGTAACTGAACTTTCTTAAATTTCAGAAAGTGGGAAAAAAGCAAGATTATTTTGTTGTTTTTCTTTTGTTGTTTTAGTTTAAAGATAGCAGAGATACACAAATAGAAGAATATTCACAACACTGCAATAAATGACCGCACACTTGAGAGCTAGACCAAAGTCAGGTAAAATGCAGTTTTAAGAGATAAAACAATTTTAAATTAAGTGCAACACAGGAAATGCAGTAAACAGGCTCTAGATGTGTTCTAAATACTGTTTCTGATACAGATATAAACTTTAGCAAGATGGAAATGCCAAAAAGTAGGTGGAAAAGCAGTAAATCTTAACAAAAAATCAGAAGAAAATACTTAAAATCACAAAAGTGGCTCCTTTTCTTCTCTCAGCATTTTCTCCCCTTGGTAGGTGCTTCAGCAACAACTAGCAAGCCTGATAAGATACCAAAACCATGAGGCAGCCTGGTTTTAAGAGGGAGAGATCAAGGAGTTTAGAATTGAGCCAAAATGGCCAATAAAACTACAGCTTCTAGGCAGTAACCACTAATACAGGGACAGGCAGGCTGTTCAGTGTTAACCACTGCCACTGGTGAACACAGAGACTTCCCTTTAACCCAAGCAAGCACTGGCCTTCTAGAAACTTACAAACAGTTCAGAACAGCAAATCTGTAACTGAACTTTGTTAAATTTCAGAAAGTGGGAAAAAAGCAAGATTTTTTTTGTTTTTTTCTTTTTTTGTTTTAGTTTAAAGGTAGCAGAGATACACAAGTAGCAGAATATTCACAACAGTGCAATAAATGACCCCACACTTGAGTGCTAGGCCAAAGTCAGGTAAAATGCAGTTTTAAGAGAAAAAAACGATTTTAAATTAAGTGCAGCACACAAAATGCAGTAAACAGGCTTTAGATGCATTCTAAATACTGTTTCTGATACAGATATAAACTTTAGCAAGCCGGAAAATGCCAAAAAGTATGCGGCAAAGCAGTAAATCTTAACAAAAAAACAGAAGAAAATACTTAAAATCACAAAAGTGGCTCCTTTTCTTCACTCAGCATGTTCTCCCCTTGGTAGGTGCTTCCACAACAACTAGCAAGCCTGGAAAGATTCCAAAACCACGAGGCAGCTGGGGTCTAAGAGAGAGAGATCAAGGAGTTTAGAATTGACCCAAAATGGCCAATAAAACTACAGCTTCTAGGCAGTAACCACTCCTACAGGGACAGGCAGGGTGTTCAGTGTTAACCACTGCCACTGGTGAACACAGAGACTTCCCTTTAGCCCAAGCAAGCACTGGCCTTCTATTAACTTACAAACATTTCAGAACAGCAAATCTGTAACTGACCTTTCTTAAATTTCAGAAAGTGGGAAAAAAGCAAGATTTTTTTGTTTTTTTTTTTTTGTTTTAGTTTAAAGGTAGCAGAGATACACAAGTAGCAGACTATTTACAACAGTGCAATAAATGACCCCACACTTGAGTGCTAGGCCAAAGTCAGGTAAAATGCAGTTTTAAGAGAAAAAAAAACAATTTTAAATTAAGTGCAGTACACGAAATGCAGTAAACAGGCTCTAGATGTGTTCTAAATATTGTTTCTGATACAGATATAAATTTTAGCAAGCCAGAAAATGCCAAAAAGTAGGCGGCAAAGCAGTAAATCTTAACAAAAAATCAGAAGAAAATACTTAAAATCACAAAAGTGGCTCCTTTTCTTCTCTCAGCATTCTTTCCCCTTGGTAGGTGCTTCAGCAACAACTAACAAGCCTGATAAGATACCAAAACCACGAGGCAGCCTGGTTTTAAGAGGGAGAGATCAAAGAGTTTAGAATTGAGCCAAATTGGCCAATAAAACTTCAGCTTCTGGGCAATAACCACTCCTACAGGGACAGGAAGGCTGTTCAGTGTTAACCACTGCCACTGGTGAACACAGAGACTTCCCTTTAGCCCAAGCAAGCACTGGCCTTCTAGAAACTTACAAACAGTTCAGAACAGAAAATCTGTAACTGAACTTTCTTAAATTTCAGAAAGTGGGAAAAAAGCAGGATTTTTTTTTTCTTTTTTTGTTTTAGTTTAAAGGTAGCAGAGATACACAAGTAGCAGAATATTCACAACAGTGCAATAAATGACCCCACACTTGAGTGCTCAGCCAAAGTCAGGTAAAATACAGTTTTAAGAGAAAAAAAAATTTAAATTAAGTGCAGCACACGAAATGCAGTAAACAGGCTCTAGATGTGTTCTAAATACTGTTTCTGATACAGATATAAACTTTAGCAACCCGGATAATGCCAAAAAGTAGGCGGCAAAGCAGTAAATCTTAACAAAAAATCAGAAGAAAATACTTAAAATCACAAGGGAGAGATCAAAGAGTTTAGAATTGAGCCAAATTGGCCAATAAAACTTCAACTTCTGGGCAGTAACCCACTCCAACAGGGACAGGAAGGCTGTTCTGTGTTCACCAGTGGCAGTGGTTAACACTGAACAGCCTTCCTGTCCCTGTAGGAGTGGTTACTTCCTAGAAGCTGAAGTTTTATTGGTCATTTTGGCTCAATTCTAAACTCCTTGATCTCTCCCTCTTAAAACCAGGCTGCCTCATGGTTTTGGTATCTTATCAGGCTTGCTAGTTGTTGCTGAAGCACCCACCAAGGGGAGAAAATGCTGAGAGAAGAAAAGGAGCCACTTTTGTGATTTTAAGTATTTTCTTCTGATTTTTTGTTAAGATTTACTGCTTTGCCGCCTACTTTTTGGCATTATCCGGGTTGCTAAAGTTTATATCTGTATCAGAAACAGTATTTAGAACACATCTAGTGTCTGTTTACTGCATTTCGTGTGCTGCACTTAATTTAAAATTGTTTTTTTCTCTTAAAACTGTATTTTACCTGACTTTGGCTGAGCACTCAAGTGTGGGGTCATTTATTGCACTGTTGTGAATATTCTGCTACTTGTGTATCTCTGCTACCTTTAAACTAAAACAAAAAAAAAAAAATCTTGCTTTTTTCCCACTTTCTGAAATTTAATAAAGTTCAGTTACAGATTTGCTGTTCTGAACTGTTTGTAAGTTTCTAGAAGGCCAGTGCTTGCTTGGGTTAAAGGGAAGTCTCTGTGTTCACCTGTTGCAGTGGTTAACACTGAACAGCCTGCCTGTCCCTGTATTAGTGGTTACTGCCTAGAAGCTGTAGTTTTATTGGCCATTTTGGGTCAATTCTAAACTCCTTGTTCTCTCTCTTAAAACCCATCTGCTTCATGGTTTTGGAATCTTTCCAGGCTTGCTAGTTGTTGCGGAAGCACCTACCTAGGGGAGAACACGCTGAGAGAAGAAAATGAGCCACTTTTGTGATTTTAAGTATTTTCTTCTGATTTTTTGTTAAGATTTACTGCTTTGCCACCTACTTTTTGGCATTTTCTGGCTTGCTAATGTTTATATCTGTATCAGAAAGAGTATTTAGAACACATTTAGAGCCTTTTTACTGCATTTCCTGTGTTCCACTTAATTTAAAATCGTTTTTTTTCTCTTAAAACTGCATTTTACCTGACTTTGGTCTAGCTCTCAAGTGTGGGGTCATTATTGCAGTGTTGTGAATATTCTGCTATTTGTGTATCACTGCTACCTTTAAACTAAAACAACAAAAGAAAAAAAAAATTGCTTTTTTTCCCACTTTCTGAAATTTAAGAAAGTTCAGTTACAGATTTGCTGTTCTGAACTGTTTGTAAGTTTCTAGAAGGCCAGTGCTTGCTTGGGCTAAAGGGAAGTCTCTGTGTTCACCAGTGGCAGTGGTTAACACTGAACAGCCTTCCTGTCCCTGTAGGAGTGGTTACTGCCTAGAAGCTGTAGTTTTATTGGCCATTTTGGGTCAATTCTAAACTCCTTGATCTCTCTTAAAACCTGATAAAAGGTAAAATGAGCCAAAAAAGTTTATGACCAGGAAAAGTGTAATGAGAACTCCACCAGGCACAAATAAATCGAAGCTCCAAGGTAAAATTGCTTTTAATAAGCACTTTGAACCACTCCACAACAAAGACTGGATCAAATAAAGACAAGCAAAACAAAATAACGTATCCACATACACGTTTTCGTCGCCAACTTCATCAGTTATACATCCATTTTAAAACTGAAATGCTTTTGTATGCTGTTTGAATTTAGTCATAGGTCTGTTGTCCAATCCTTTAACACATTCAATTGAGGTTCATTTAATTGAATGATTAATTCATAAAAGCTATGTAAAAAACTAAATAAATAAGTCCAATTCTCTAAAAACATATAATCACAACTTATACCCTTTTTATTATAATTTGTCTAAGAATTTAAAACCTTTAATACATTTAAATACATTTAAATAAGACTTTTAAAATGTTTCTGTATTGTGCTTGATTTGGGCTTTTGGATCTGAAATTACAACAAAGCACCATCTTGTGGCCATTGAATGAATTGCAAAGCCATACACTGAGACCTTGAGAATCCAAAGAAACACTTGTTTTTTTGCAATCTGTATAAAATATCATAACAATAAAACCAAAACTAAAAAAACTTCTTTGAGTTAAAGCTTGGCAGCTCTCATCTTCAAAACTGGCCAATGATACCATATCATTGAGCCCAAAATTACGGTTTGCATCCAAAAGAGCTGCCAATACAATTCTTTATACTCAATGAGTGTCTCCCACATTCCACCTCTTGGATTAGTGGGAACCACTTCCAATACAAAAAATGAGTAACCTGTGGTGTTGCATTTTATTGAATGTTTACTCAATGCACTTTTTTCTTTCATCACCCTGACATCATATAAGTGCTCGTATATTCTCTGTCTGAGCTTTCTCTCGCTCTTTCCAACGTAGAAAGAGGGCCATTTTTTGCAAACAGCTAAATATATGATGCCTTTGGTGTCACAGTTAGCAAATGAATTTAAATGTATGGTCATTTTCCTTGCTTCTAAAACCATACTTTCCCCACAGATCAGGTAGGTACAATAATTACATCTCCCACACTTTTGTAATCCTTTCTTGGATTTTTCTTGGTTATTACACTTGTTGTTTTTCATCCCTGCTTCAAGGTAATTCTTGATACTTTTCCTCTACGATATACATGGGTTAGTTCTTTATCAAAGATAGATTCAAGATCTGAAAATTTTGAAAAGCTATCCCATTCTCTAGAAAATATGTTCCTGACAAAAGCTGATTGTTAAGCTAAAGGTAGTTATTAATCCTGTCCCCTTTTCAGCGAAATTGCCCGCTGAACCTAAATTGTGGGTCAGTATTTCTTCCTTCCCTAAAATAGGGGCAAAGGTGTCTGCTCTTTTTGTATTGACTTCCTCCAACACCTTGTTGAACATCTCTAGAGGGTACCCTCTCTGGGTAAAAAGATTCTTTAACAGTTCAGTTTCTTCAAGAAAAACTTTGTTATCCGAGGTCATTCTGCTACACCTAACCAATTGCCCTTTCAACACCCCCTTTTTCTGGTGGGGGGGATGGCAACTGGTGTAGTGCAAAAAAGAGTTGGAGAAGGTTTCTTTCCTGAAAATTCTTGATGACAGGTTCCCCTCTTTTTTCTCTATGTGAACATCAAGATATTTTAATGTCTGTTTGTCAAAATTACTAGTAAATTTCAAAAATGTGGAGGAGGTGTTGTTGACAAAGGTCAAAAGGTTGTTGAAATTTTCTTCACTACCACTCCAAAAAAAACACAAATCATCTAGATACCTAGTATAAAGGGAGCATTCGTTCATCAAAGGAGAATTGAGAAGAAAAGTTTCTTCCCAAAAGGCCATTATAATATTGGCATATGTGGGTGCACAGTGTGCACCCATCGCAACCCCCTTTTCTTGTTTGAAGTACTCCCCTTGGAAGTAGATGAAATTGTTTTTTAATACAATTTCCATGAATGTTAAAGTGTTAACGAAATCAGTCTGTGTCAGTTTTTTACTTTCAATTAATTTTTCTTCAAACCAAGAAAGGCCTAAATCATGGGGGATACAACCAAACAAATCAATCACGTCCATGGTTCCAAAGCAGGTGTTTTCACTGTATATTGAGGGTTTAATTCTTCTCAGTAAATCCCAAGAGTCTTTTAGAACATTTTCACATCCCTCGAGTACATGTTTGATCTTGTGATCAACAAACTTGGCTAGGGGAGCTGTAATTGATCCTTCCGCTGACACAATTGGTCTTAGGGGCAGGTCACAGGCATTTTTGTGGACTTTGGGTATCCCGAAAATGCAGGGAATTTTTGGTTTGTCCACAACCAAAAATTTGTAAGTATTTTGATCTATGGAACCTTGCATTAACATGTCATATAGTAAACATTGAATCCTTCTGTATGCTAAATTCACTTCGTTAATGGATACCCTAGTGTATTTGTCTGAATCATTTAGTAAGTCCAACATTTTCCCTTCATATTGTATTGTTTCCATGACCACAACCCATCCTCCTTTGTCAGGTTTCATTACCCTCAGATTGTGATTTTCACTAATGACTCTCAAAGTGTTTTTTTCTTCCTGGGTTAAATTTGAATGAAACGTTCTTGTTGTCAAATGATTTCTTATTTCATGTTCAACTTTTAATTCAAAGTTCCTAAGTTGAGGGTGAGTGGGAGGGTTGAATGTACTTTTCCGCTTCAACCCCTGTTCTTGAAAATCAGACTTGTTGTCCTTAAAGAAAAGTTCTAAATTCTTTTTCCGGATAAACAACTTGATGTCTATCAATAATTTGAAAATGTCCGTTTTTTGTGTGGGAACAAAGGTGAAGCCTTTGGAAAAAAGATCAAACCAACTCTTGTTAATGCTGACACTAGAATAATTATATATGTTGAACCCATTGAAAGTCCAGGTATTCAAGTTGTTAGAAATACCAACTTCTAGTTCCAACCTTGACATGTCGTCTGGTAAGATCTCCCCCCCTCCCCCTGTAGTTTTTTGAATTGTAGTAAACCCTACCCTGCTGCATAAGCCTCTCTGATCTCCTTAATGGGGGATACTCGTCTGTCTCTAATATTTCTTCTTGTTGTTCTTCAATGTCCGTTTCCCCCCATTCTCCTTCAAAGTTGTCATCTTTCCTCCATTTGTCATACCCATTCCTGTGAGTAATTCTAGGTCTAGGGTAATGAGTTTTATTTTTGTATTCCACTTGGTCTCTTTTTATTTTCCCTATCTTCCTGTTCTGAACCTCCTCACATTTAGTATCAACTTTTTCAAAAACATTCTCATATTTTCTCTTGTTTGCCCCAACAGTGTATAACAAATCATTTGTGATAGCTTTGTTAATTTTCTCTATGCCACCATGCAACTTTTGCATTAACCTTTCATTGTTGTTAATAATAGCTTTCATTACATTTAAACCACAATTGTCAAAAATAGTAATGAGCTCAGTATGAAATTCAGACCCTTCAGTGACATTGTTAGGGTATTTGCAAACCCTTAAGCCCTTAGGTACAATATTTAGGGTAGTACAGTGTCTAAGGTAATCGTTGTCCATTTCAAGCGTTTTATACTTTATCAAATAAAATTCCAAATCATCCAAAAGCGTAACAAAATTAATGTTACTATATTTGGTTGGACTGCTTTGAAATTCAAAGCTATATTTAGCCTTGAAGCAGTCAGAAAACAGTTTTTGTGTACCTGTAGTAGCATTAGGCTGGTCCGTGCAGGCTTGTTGCCGTTTTCGCTGACTTTTTGGTCTTACAGAAACACCCTCTGCTCCGTTGCTGTTAGTGTTCGTTTGATCCACTGTGATGTGCGGAAAGCCATCTAAACTGTTGTTACAGTTTAAATCTTCTTCTGTTGAAAAAACATTACTTGCATCATTGCAGATGAATACATCCGCTTCAGTCTGCATCCGATTAGCTTCCTGATTTCCCGGTAATCGTGTAGAAGCAGCAATTGAAGCAAAAGACTGACTTAGCGGTGTCAGCAAGGCAACCAACTGCGTGAGTTGCCCAATCAACTTCCGTAGTTCCCCAGTCTCTGAGCTCTTAGGAGCTGGATCTGTGCTCGGCAGCGGCTCCATAAAAACTGATAAAAGGTAAAATGAGCCAAAAAAGTTTATGACCAGGAAAAGTGTAATGAGAACTCCACCAGGCACAAATAAATCGAAGCTCCAAGGTAAAATTGCTTTTAATAAGCACTTTGAACCACTCCACAACAAAGACTGGATCAAATAAAGACAAGCAAAACAAAATAACGTATCCACATACACGTTTTCATCGCCAACTTCATCAGTTATACATCCATTTTGAAACTGAAATGCTTTTGTATGCTGTTTGAATTTAGTCATAGGTCTGTTGTCCAATCCTTTAACACATTCAATTGAGGTTCATTTAATTGAATGATTAATTCATAAAAACTATGTAAAAAACTAAATAAATAAGTCCATTTCTCTAAAAACATATAATCACAACTTATACCCTTTTTATTATAATTTGTCTAAGAATTTAAAACCTTTAATACATTTAAATACATTTAAATAAGACTTTTAAAATGTTTCTGTATTGTGCTTGATTTGGGCTTTTGGATCTGAAATTACAACAAAGCACCATCTTGTGGCCATTGAATGAATTGCAAAGCCATACACTGAGGCCTTGAGAATCCAAAGAAACACTTGTTTTTTTGCAATCTGTATAAAATATCATAACAATAAAACCAAAACTAAAAAAACTTCTTTGAGTTAAAGCTTGGCAGCTCTCATCCTCAAAACTGGCGCCAATGATACCATATCATTGAGCCCAAAATTACGGTTTGCATCCAAAAAGAGCTGCCAATACAATTCTTTATACTCAATGAGTGTCTCCCACATTCCACCTCTTGGATTAGTGGGAACCACTTCCAATACAAAAATGAGTAACCTGTGGTGTTGCATTTTATTGAATGTTTACTCAATGCACTTTTTTCTTTCATCACCCTGACATCATATAAGTGCTCGTATATTCTCTGTCTGAGCTTTCTCGCTCTTTCCAACGTAGAAAGAGGGCCATTTTTGCAAACAGCTAAATATATGATGCCTTTGGTGTCACAGTTAGCAAATGAATTTAAATGTATGGTCATTTTCCTTGCTTCTAAAACCATACTTTCCCCACAGATCAGGTAGGTACAATAATTACATCTCCCACACTTTTGTAATCCTTTCTTGGATTTTTCTTGGTTATTACACTTGTTGTTTTTCATCCCTGCTTCAAGGTAATTCTTGATACTTTTCCTATGATATACATGGGTTAGTTCTTTATCAAAGATAGATTCAAGATCTGAAAATTTTGAAAAGCTATCCCATTCTCTAGAAAATATGTTCCTGACAAAAGCTGATTGTTCGCTAAAGGTAGTTATTAATCCTGTCCCCTTTTCAGCGAAATTGCCCGCTGAACCTAAATTGTGGGTCAGTATTTCTTCCTTCCCTAAAATAGGGGCAAAGGTGTCTGCTCATTTTGTATTGACTTCCTCCAACACCTTGTTGAACATCTCTAGAGGGTACCCTATCTGGGTAAAAAGATTCTTTAACAGTTCAGTTTCTTCAAGAAAAACTTTGTTATCCGAGGTCATTCTGCTACACCTAACCAATTGCCCTTTCAACACCCCCTTTTTCTGGTGGGGGGGATGGCAACTGGTGTAGTGCAAATAAGAGTTGGAGAAGGTTTCTTTCCTGAAAATTCTTGATGACAGGTTCCCCTCTTTTTTCTCTATGTGAACATCAAGATATTTTAATGTCTGTTTGTCAAAATTACTAGTAAATTTCAAAAATGTGGAGGTGTTGTTGACAAAGGTCAAAAGGTTGTTGAAATTTTCTTCACTACCACTCCAAAAAAAACACAAATCATCTAGATACCTAGTATAAAGGGAGCATTCGTTCATCAAAGGAGAATTGAGAAGAAAGTTTCTTCCCAAAAGGCCATTATAATATTGGCATATGTGGGTGCAGTTAATAATTTCTTTTTTAAGTTT
>NW_025049975.1:0-14282 GCF_019279795.1 Protopterus annectens
TTTTTTCACCCCCCTCAAAATAAAAAAAATAAAACCCTTTTTTGTAAAAAAAAAAGAAAAGGCATAAAACATATATTTTGTATATGAAACACATACATGGCATCAGAAACCGAATAAGGAACCCAAACGCTACCAGAATAAGCGTATATAATGGCAAACAACTGAAGATCTGTCAACTCCACTTGCTGTGGGTATGTGTTGTCCTGCAAAATCCGATGTTTCCACAAAAGATGTCCCACTATGGGCATTGGAAAAGGTGTCAACCATAATGGTCACAAGCAGTAGTGAGAGTACACAGCTGGGTAGCTGTGTCGACATAACAACAGGAATGAACCAAGAAACCCTAAACACAGGCGAACATGTGCAGAGCAACATGTCCCACACCCAGCCACGTGTTTGTCGCATACACAGGACGGCGTATGTCTAAGTGTAATATCCAGAAGCAGAACCCATGCATGCAAATGTAATACAAAATAGCCCCTTTGTAGTATGTAAGTCCCACCCATGTATGCCTGTGCACCCAAACCAGCTAGCATCCCTGTGCAGCTACACACCTACACACAATGGGCATACCTGAAATGTGGTAAGAAGTATTGTCTTAGCCAGTGCCACGCGTGCAAATATGTACCCCACATGTCACCAACCCACCTCAGGTACAGATATAGAAATGGCTGCATGTGAATGTGTCTGCGGAATGTGTACATCCCGCATGTGGTATGTACCCGTCCAAACCGTATAGGTTTGCACACGCCACGGTGCACATAACTGTACACATGTGGACAAGTCGGGTTGTTGAACCACCGCACCGATGATTACCCATGCAGAGAAGTCAAACACATATAGCGGAACATGTGCCTACCAAACAGGACGTCCTAACAGGGTGCCACAGGCACAGAAGGGGAAGGTGGGACATCACATGTGGAGAGCAGCGTTTCCGGACGGCCAAGTACACACGGTCAAGGTAAAGGACGGAACAACATGCATACGTCCGGATGGATGTTGTTAGAAAAATATATATAGAAACACATATGAAGTGCCAGTTTAGAAGCAAAATACTATATAATGTATTGAATTGTACTGTACAATATGGCAGTAGAAATGATCATGCATGTAATTGGTGAAGCATAGCTGCAGTGTGATGGAACTCTGACCCTAGCAGTAACCAGTGCAGCAGGGTTATGTCTCTCAGCATTAATTATCTGCTGGGTTACAGAAAATTAAATGTATGTACATGTGTAACATCCTCCCTTCCCCTGAGGAGGATGGCCTTGTGAGCACTATCGAAGATAGAGTACAACTCCTTACCAGAGAGACAAAGGAACGTATTAAGAAATTAACTGACTATTGTACCGGAACAGTCCAGTGTCCTTGAAACAGCAACAATTACAGAAGGACACTGTAATTGACCAGGTACCTTGCAAGGCTGCGTTATTCCCATGGGAAAACATTTTAAAAGCATGACCTCAGAACCCTCGTATGTATAGAATATTGCGGACCATAGTGATGGAAATGCCCTGTGACTGACCACGTCAGTAAGGTGGGCAAAAGCTGATTGTAAACACTATATAAAGAAATTGCTTACTGTATAGAGTCAGACAAAACTCTCATACTTAGACTGTATAGTTGTCTACCTGCCTGTGTACACTACTAAAACGTTGTGAACCCGAGCTTCCTGTGTTATTGACTGTCACTTCGGAAAGCCTACTGATTTCTACAGTCTGGTTTTAACAACTTATGTGACATTGTGGTCCTTGTTATCTGGAATTCCCTTGGTAAGCTACAGGTCAGAGTGCATGGGTGGTTAGACATGTGCGCAGGAGAAGTTGCCTAAATGGTTCTTCTTGAGTGAAAAGACCTCCGACTGAATTGTTGTGTGTAAAGAGGCTGTCCACTGTCTGATCTGTGGCTGAAAAGTGGAAAACTGGATCCCAAGAAGAAAATGTGCAGTCATAAACAGGAGGCTCAGGTAAAGAGGGTTTGCCTCTTTGTCTCTATTGTAGATCAGGGACCAGACTACATTGTGTTTCTGTTAACAGTTGTGATAGCAGGTCGAAGACCAATCCAAGTAGTTTTAAATTTGGACATAGATCAGGGGAACACAGAGTAGAGTAAATAGTCATAGTAGACACTACAGTGGATACAGGGAAGGAGATACCACGTGGTACGAGAGAAGGGTTATGTAACAGTCGTGTAGAGGATATGGGAGATTAGTGCACAAACAGATCGTGTGATCCGCGTTTGACGGGTGATGTGAAGTACATGCAATTGCAGAGAGCACATAATGTGAGATATTCTGCAAAATGGTGTAATAAATATGACATAGATGGTATATTACACAAACTATCATTACTGAAACATTGGAACCACTGAAAATGTGATGCAGGTATTCTAGGGTAACCACCTGTCCCACTGTGTGAGGGACAGTCCCTCTTTGGCCACTTGTGTCCTGCAAACAAACTGAACAAATGGCAAATGTCCTCATATCGTAGGACAAAAATATTTCATATATCTTCTTTAATGGTAGCATAAAACAGTTATTTTGTATTTGAAACACCAAAATATCATAATAAACAGAATAAGCAACTCAAATGCTACAAGAATAGGTTGCTCTCCTGGCAAAAAGTGAATTGCTGTCCTTTGTACTGGCCGTGGGTATGTTTTGCCCTGCAAAATGACACGTCCCTAACACTAATGTCCCACTTTGTGCATCTGAAAAGGTGGCAACCATAAGATGTGCAGGCGAAAAAACAGCGACAATTGGGGATCCGTCAAGCACATAGGTGGATTGAGGTAGTGAACCGAAGGGAACAGAACACTAAAAATGCGAAAGCATCATACGTACACAAAGAAGATAATAATACAGTAGTAGCGACAGCCCCCCCCCCCTCTACCACCACCGATACCACATCCAGGATATGAAGCGGGAGGGCAGGCTAGTCCCCCCGACGTTATCCTGTGGCAACAGAGGTATCACAACGACCAAATGTAAGAGAAGCTATTGAAACCACATCCCGAACTCGTAAAATACCTAGGGACACTCAAGTAAGAAGAGAGTCACTAGAACAGAGTGAGGATATTTGTCAATTAATTGAAGTACCGAACCCTCATGCAGGACAGGAAGGCCAGGACCCAACTCCCTTAGTGTATAGATCGTGGACACCAGAAGATATCTGGAAAGTCACAGAGGGAATTCCCCATCTACAAAGTAATCAGTATTCACCATGCAATACCCCTGTATCTTCTGATAGAAAAGCAAAGGGGGAATGGCGGATGGTACAGGATTTACAAGCTGTTAATCATGTAATAACGCCTAGGGTACCGATGGTGCCAGACCCACACACTATAATGAATGCTATGAACCCGCCACAGAAGTATCTTACCGTGGTACATATAAGCTATGCTTCCTTTTCAATACCTATACATGCAGATAGTCCGTATTGTTTTGCATTTACATTCTCAGGGTAAGAGATACAGCCATACCCGCTATCGAGGATACTGTGAAAGTCCAACGATATACGCACCCAGATGGCTAGCAACATTCGGTGTTTACTCCACCCGGGCCAGTCAAGTTCTACTTTATGTGGATGATATTCTGCTTGCGGCCCCTACCCAGCAGCAATGTAGGGAAGATACAATAGCATTATTGAAATATTCAGCAGAACAGGGACATAAATTAAGCAAGCATAAATTGCAACTACAGAGAATACAGGTCAGGTACCTGGGATATGTGGTATCCAAGGAGGGTAGAACATTACATGACGATCGGAAGGCAGCAATTTCACAAGCACCCAAGCCAACTACCAAGAAGGGAATGATGTCCTTCCTGGGCCGACTAACTTTTGTCGAAGCTAGTTACCAAACAATGCTTTGGAATCTGCTCTATTGTCTGCTTTAATCTTTAATACACCTATGGCAGCACAACATATACTACACAGGATTCCAGTAGCAGAAACAGCTTTCTGCAGACTAAAACGATTGATAGCTTCAACATCTGTTTTAGGTCTCCCGAATAGTCATAAGAGATGTTGTCAGACTGTAGATTGTAAGCAGGGATATATGACATCAGTCTTGACGCAACAGCATGGAAGTAAGCAACGCCCCATAGCTTACTACTCATCGCAGTTGGACACAGTGGCATGGTCAGTGCCACATTGTGTACAGGCAGTTGTTGCAGCACCCATGGCAGTACAGGCCTCGGCCTCAATGTTATTATTCCACCCTCTCACTGTGAGAGTGTCCCATGCAGTTGCAATCATTCTGCTGCAAGAGAAAATAGCATTCCTGACCCGTGCTAGACATCTTTCTTGTTTGACCATACCCCTGAGTCAACCTCATATGGTGATTGAACGTTGTACAACATTAAACCTATCAAGTCCGACACCTGTGTATGGCACACCACACAGTTGCCTATATGAAATGGAGGAAATAACTCCACACAGACAGGATATCACTGATATACTCTTAGATGATGCAGAGGTGACAGTTTATGTGTACGGATCATGTAGAAAGAGTCCAACAGGAAAGAATCAAGTAGGTTATGCAGTAGTTATTGATAATGAGATTGTAGAAGCCCAACCCCTGCAGCATAACATGTCTGCTCAAGCAGCAGAATCGATAGCTTTAACACGTGCTTGTACTCTAGCGGAAAACCTGATGTGTGGACATTTATACAGATAGTCAGTATGTTGTCTCTACAGTGCATGTTTATGAGCAGCAGTGGAAGAATAGGTGAATGATAACATCCACCGGTAAACCGATAAATCATGCGCAATTTACCTTGAATGCATTAGATTCGATTCAGTTACCCACTAAAGTAGCTAATTGTAAATGTGCAGCTCATACAAAGCAACAGGATAACAGTAGGAAAGGTAAGGCACGAGCTGATGCAGCTGCAAAACAAGCAGTCTCACAGTCGGAAAGTGTCATTTTGAATGAGGAATGACAATCCTCAGACATTATAGATGTAGAAATGTTACAAACAATGCAAACATCAACTACGAAAGCAGAAAAGCAGACGTGGGTATGACGAGGAGCAATCCTTGAAGACGGACTGTACATATCCACAGTGAGAAAGCCAATATTAACGTGTAATGTATTCAGATATGCGGCTTTGTTGAGCCATGGGTAGAGCCATGTCTCAACAGGGGGGATGGTACAGTTGGTTAACAGAATATTCCTAACATACGGAATTAGGAACCACATACAAACATCATGAGCAGTGTGTCATATTTGCAGTAAACATCATGCACAGGGAGCATTTAAACCGAAGGGAGTGGGTTTACCTACACCACCATAACCGTTCCGTACTATTTGTATGGAGTTTATACAGCTGAATAAATGTGAAGGGAAGAAATACTTGTTTAGTGATTATAGATATATTATCAAAATGGGTAGAAGCATTCCCAATCAGGAAACCGGATGCAGCAGCAGTGGCAAAGGTCCCAGTAAAATAAAGTATCCCTATATCTGGCATACTGTAAAGAAGCTACAGTGACAATAGAACACATTTTGTGAACCAGACAATCCAGCAACCTGGGGGATTAATTGGTATTTCCATGAATAAACATTTGCATGTACAACCCACAGTCATCATGACTGGTGGCGAGGTACACTGGGATCCCGAGAAATAAGTTGAGGAGGTTGATGGGTGACACCCAGATGAGTAGCATTTGCTGTCTACCTCTAGCATTGCTGAGCATGACAACAGTTCCAAATGTAAAGTGTTTGACCCCCTTCGAAGTAGTATTTGGAATGGCATATCATGTGCCACAGTGGAAAGCTGTCATGCCTGCAGAGCTGGAGGTCGATGGCTCATTAGCAAGTTACATGAGAGGATTGTCAACCAATAACACTGTTTTGCAGTTAAACTCTTTTACAGATAAAGAGCAAGCGAAGTTGGACGCATAGCTGACTCCAGTATCCTGTGTGTATTTCACTGTTATCCAGAAAAGTAACTTGCAGAGTCCAACGTGGGAAGGTCGGTACCAGGTACTGTTGGCAACGCCTACTGCAGTAATGTTTGCGGAGAGGTCGTCCTGGGTTCACCTCACCTTATTCAAGCCGGTAAAGGATATCAAGTCTGATTTACATGTTGTAGCCAATATACCATAGAGACAGAATCACCCGGGCCAGACTGTAAAGCAATACAAAGCAACCCCAGAGACATTTGGTTTACTGTCGTACTGATCATACACCTATTAGCCATGTCTGTGGTGACTTTACATTTGCTGGGACCTTATCTGCATATAACTACACAGATAGAAATAGTGATACGTGATGAACTGGCCACAGAGTGGCATCCAAACTCCAACACATACCTGGGCATGACGCATGTGCATGTACAGACTATGAACATTTCAAATTGCTGTGTTTGTACTGCCATACCTACATCATATGGAGGACTTCCGATGTATGTTGTCCCCTTGGGGATAGAGTGAGACTTGTGAATATTTACACTTTGATACAGGTTCTGTGAGATCACAGGACAAAGTGGCACTGTACTTACCTGTTACACAAAAAGGAATTGTCTGTTTTCATAAACATGATACAGTTCATGTTGGTGGGAGTAATTGTAACATAACTGTGTCTTACAAATGTCATGTAATAGCCAAAGATCACACTACTAGTTGTAGCACCATTCATGATGTGTATTGAAGCTTCATGAGAACAATGTGGAAAGATGTGCAGAAACATCCTGAATTGTATAAACAGTCCTCTGTCATAGACAGGAAAATGTTACATGCAGAGTTAACCCGCATCAGTAGTAAAGTATAATATTGTTATTATGTTTGGGGGATAAAAGCATATCAATGGTTACCTGAGAATTGGTCCGGCAGTTGTTTTTTGGGTTATCTGGCTCCAGTCATATGACATACTGTACAATTGCCTCTGGGCAGTGCTAAACGAACTGTAAGACATATAGTTCGAAGAACTGGGAACACAGTCGAGATAACTACTAATTCAGTGGGTGAAATGGAAGCTGTTCTGAACAATCATTCTTCTGCAAGAGATAAAGGAATATTGACTCATATGGACTTGAGTGACAGCGTTATATCCTGGGCTGGAACAATCCCAGCTTGTGGAGTAGTGAAATCAATCAGGGAACAGAGGAAGTTGTCAAAACCTGTCGGAGGAATGAGCAATGTGACTTACCGCTCTTGAACTTGTGACTGATGAACTGGATGCAATGAGAACTGTTGTGTCACAAAATGTAATAGCGCACGACTGCACCCTGGCGGAGAATTGGTACGCGCTTATCAAAGAAGACCGCTGTGTCTAAGTACCACTTAATAAGCACAATATCAACGCCCACCTAGAGGTAATACAGCAGGTGTCAGCCATGGCGGAACCAGGCCCAAACCCACTGACGAACCATTTCCACAAACCATTTGGTGGATGGGGTTCAGTCATACTGAATATCTTGATTGCCATTTGTGTTGTTCTGCTCATATTGGGAGCATGTGTCTGTTGTGGGATACTTTGCATGTAAGTATTAGTCAGGGACTCTGTCGACGTATCTGTAACTGACACTATGTATCAAGACCTGTAGTGGTATTTGTTAATACAAAATGAAATCCTTTCTGAAATGTACAACAAATGACTTGCCTAGTTAAACGTTCCAGAGAGGAAGAGGCTAGGGAATGAAATAATGTTGTATATGTTTCTGGATAGAATAGAAGCAATCAAAGGAGGGAGAATGTTAGCAAAATATATATTTAAACATATATATGACGTGCTAGTTTAGAAGCAAATAGTGTATAATGCATATTATTCTATTTTACAATATGGCAGTAGAACTTATCATGCATGTAATTGCCTGTAGTGTAGCTGCAGTGTGATCGAACCCTGACCCTGGTAGTAACCAGTGCAGCAGGCGTATGTCATTCAGCATTAGTCATCTGCTGGGTTAGAGAATAATAAATGTATGTACAGGTATATCTGTCATCCTTCCACTGAGGAGGATGGCCTTGTGAGCTCCATCTAAGACAGAGTACAGCTGCTCACCAGAGAGACAAAGGAACATAGTAGGATATGACGTGACGATCGTATCTGAACAGTCTTGGAACCTTGACAGAGCGGAATTTACAGAAGGACAGTCTAATACACTATGTGGCTCGCAAGGCTGTGCTATCCTCATGGTAAAACATTTAATAAGCATTACCTTAGCACTGTTGTAGGAATACAATATTGTGGACTATAGTGATGTAAATGCCCTGTGACCGACCACATCATTAAGGTGGGCAAAAGATGATTGTAAACACAATACTCATACAGCTGTTTCTCGTATAGAGTCAGACAAAACTCTACACTTGTACTGCATAGTTATTTGCCTCCTAGTGCACAGTATTAAAATGTTGTTAATCTGAGCTTCCTGTGTTATTGACTGTCATTTTGAAAAGACTAATGAGTGTTACAGTTTGATCTAAACAACGTAATTGACAGATGTGTATGTTCTAGCATGGGAATAGGTCAAGCCAACCACCACAATCACCATGTGTACCACATACAAACAGCCAGTAACACGCAGTAGTAGTGCATGAAGGCATACACGACTGTGGGAATAGTACAGGACATATGGCACGTGTCAAGTGCAGATGCATGACACAAACCCCAGGATGGGTGTCCCTGCAAAGAGGAACATGTGCCAACCACACCTCCCACAGATGTACCGGCAATAACAACACATGCCAAACACACAGAAACACTACCGTCCAACACACGACTGCAACGGAGGCTGGTCAAACACCAACATGAAGCATGCACAAACAGGGACTTGTGTAATTGTTGCCTTAACACCCCCCCATAGGCCAAAGAAGAATAGAATGGACATATCCATGTAATGTTGTGAAGGATGTGTGGTAGTCCTCGGTATCACAGTGTTAGGGACACAGATACACTGTCATCAACCGTGACGTATGTACACTGTAGACAGCATACCTGCAAGTAATTCAGAGGACACTCACGTGCCACAGAAATATACACATGAGAAAGAGGATAGGGGATAGACAAGTGTAAATGGGACAAACTATGAATATAGGTTCATATGTCCATAGGTACAGGGTAGGCCATCGACCCATGTTCAGCCATAACCCTACACCATAGTTAGGATTACTTTGGCAACCTTCTGTGCCGGAGATAAAATACTTATGATATTGCTGTACCTCTGTCAAGCAGTGTTAATGATGTAATCCCCGGCCTATATCTGCAATCCCCCACCCAATGGACAACATACCCCCGAACAAGGCTAGGAAGGATTTATGTCTCACATGTACTGTGATGTAGATCCACAGCATTGTGAGTGTCTGGGTGACATATGTGTCACTCCAACACATCCCATTAATGACCGTGACAAGGTTCATGTCACCTGCCCTTGTGGTTCTGAGGGATGCAGATACAGTAGGTGAAGCATAGACATGACATATGGGTTGACATGGCCTCGTATGTCAGGCACAGGTCAACACTAAACAAAAGGTATGTGACTGAATGGGGCAGGGGTCCTACAAGTGGGGCAGCATTACAGAAATCCATGTCACCCTGCATCTGTATGACAATTAACCTATGAGGCCTTCCCAGCTGCTGTAGGTGTTGGGTCAGATACCCTCTGAATGGGGCAATGTAGTCAATCATAGGTGTAACACGTAATGGGTACAAGGAGACAATGACCTACCCTGATGTAGATGTGAATCCCTGCACAAACAGGTGGGCAATGTACAAGTCCCACTGAACCACGGTAGCAACGTGTGTGGAACGAATGGTGACCGACAAACTCTGTCCCCTGATCCCTGGTAATCACCCCTGCGCTCAGTGGACAGGCACCGATATGCTGGACAGGGGTGACCTAGTACTCCTCAACAGGTATGATGTTGCATTACTTTGCATTTAGCTGTGGGACATGTCCCTGACAGCAGATATGCATATCTGGGAGGCCCCTTCGAAGGATATCTGTGTCATATGTCCGTCCCACTATGGCACCTGTTTCGCAGTCATCTACAAACAATGTTGCCCATAACACCCCTGTGTGTGCCTGTACTGTGGAAATGTAGATGTATGAGAGGAGTGGACCCAGGGAAGGGCCCCATGGGACACCGCTTGCGACAGGCAGTAGGTCCGACATGCTGCCAGCAACTATGACCGGGTGGGTTGTGTCACATAGCCGGTTTACAACACATCCTGTGATGCACGTGTTCACATCCCAGCCAATGGGTTTATCAACGATACCTGAGGGGGGTAATGTGTTGAATGCCTTTGCCAGGTCGAGGTAGGCTGTATGGACTGCAAGACCCCCATCAATGGCCTCGGTGACTGTCCCGAAAACGTCAACCATGCTTTAAAGGCATGAACCGCCCCTGAACAAGCCAAACCATGTTGGATGCAAAGTATGCAGGTCCCCTATGCCTTCATATACGAGCCGCAGTACGATCCCTCCACATGTCTTTGCAGATAGGTCTCCTCATGGTAATGGGCCAGTAATAACCAGGGTGAGTGGAGGCATTGGCCCTGTGACGTGGGACTACAGGTGCCGTGCAGCACAACCTGGGTATGTTACCTGAGGTGAGGCTACAAAGAAACAGCTGTCCTAACTGTGGGTCTAATTCCTCAATGAGATAGTGGAGTACACAGTCGGGTCACCAGCTGGTCTCATGGATGCTATGTTCACTACCCTGGAGAGAGCATGTCCCACCCGTGTGTCACAGAACATTTGGGGACCACAAACCGCTGGTACAGACATCTCTTCATGTGGGGGGGAGGGTGTGGAGATGTCCTCACCGAACTTGTCAGCCCGTATTTTGCCAATGTGTGTATGTTGAGTAAACTCCACATCATCGTGAACCCAGTCAGAGCATATGTGGGGAGCTGAGCTGTTCAACCTGTTCCGCCATGTTAAATGTGTGTAGCAGAGCGGGACTGGCCCAAACTAAGCAACGGACATGTCCGTGGCTCAGTGAAAGCCATCACGCAATGTTAAACCCATGTAATATGGCGAGACAGGTCATGAATACCGAGGGTCACTAATGTAAATAGGTCCGTTCGACCAGACCGTGTTCAATTACTATAACAACATCGACAACGGGTACGCCGGCCAATCAGCGCACACGGTTAGGAATTATGGGGGGGGGGACATGGTATCATAGACACGGACAAACCGTGGCCATGTGACTCATCTAACATTCGTACACGGTCAGGGCAGTCCCGTACACTGGGCCAACAAGACCAAACCCAAAGCACCACAGGGACACCCTGACAATCGAAGGCCTGTATGCGTTGGGGATATAAGCCCCTGTGATCTGAACATCCCTGCGGTCAAGACATATGCATCCTGGGCCTTGAACGGGAGGGAATAAGGAATGTTTAACAGGTAGTACCGCACCTTTCCCACCAGGAGAAGTGATGCCAGTGACGTGTGTGAGTGCGGGGGGGTGGGGGGATATGTAAATGTAGCTAAGTACCATGGGTATGCATATGAATGACACCAAACAGCTAACGTGTAGTGGTCACAGTAACCGGCAAACGTGAATGCAGTCCTGTTTGAATTACGAATATGGAACATATACATGTGAACGTGTACGTAATGCGTCCATGCTGCAAAGACTGTTACAGGTATAAAGGTGTACGTGCGTTCCGCACACGTCCGTCAACCGGATCAGAGATATGTTACCGGAATAGTCACAACTAACACAGACCACGTAACCACACAGGGCCAGTAAACATATAGAGACAGTATACGGATATGCATGTGCGCCTGCGCGTAAACCACAATTAGGAAATGCACGTGCGTGTGTGCGTGTGTGATCCCCTCGAAGCAGGGCAGGTTAAGGATGTGTCCTCCACGTCAACCAGACATGTCTCATAAATGTCAGCCTCTGAAAGTATGGAATCGGGCAATGCCATGTAAAGTACCATTAGAAATAGTGAGAAACACACGCTATGTGATGAGACAAACATAGAATGTGGATAGAATCACGTATGTGTTAGTAGTATGGATTGATGACGGTATGCATCAGTAACCCGACCCACTTGTTAGAAGGTGCCCCGCACGACTAAGGCGTCCAGTTGGCTCACACTTGTTGACCGGGCTACGCTAGCTGGATATATGTCCAGTGTCAGCAGAGGCCCGTGGAGAAAGGCTCCACACACAATCATAGCACAACATACCAAAGTACTCATATATGCAAACAAAAAAGAACGACAATAGAAAGTGTCCTGAAAGGACTGGATACACACAGATCCCAGACGACAGACAGATATATGGCCAGTGGAAGCACGTCACAGTAATGGGATCAGGTCCCTAAAGAAGCAAGAAGGTCACACATGACACGCCAGCGAATTGCCAGATAGACACTGGTCAATGTAACACACAGCAAGATTGAGGGCCAACCAGCCGTACACCATGCAAGAACCTGTACAGCGGAAAGGTATGGCATGGTAATTGATGTGTGTACACAGGTAATCCACAGACAGTAATAAAGAAAGGTATGAAACGAGGGGTTCACATGTATACATCTACACACAGCAGCCCGACGGCCCGTATATATGATGCATGGACATAGATTTGTCACCGGAAAAGAAGATGTAAACAACTACGGTTCATTCCATTTCATATCGATATAGTTATGATACAGTCATATTCACACGTAACATTGTGACTTTCATTTACATTCATATTTATGCAAATTATGCTTCAGTTGTACTTCTTGATTCCATGCTCTGGGATCGTAATGCAACAGTTATACACATTGATATTTCATACCATGATCAACACACTACATTCTAAGGTTTACTCACAACAATTATCAAATATGTGTCAATATACTGATTGTATTGACCAATATTGTAGTTATATAAACACATTGTTGTTGTATTATTGTTTCCATTAAGTAATGTATGCAACACTGATTTGTACATGTCACATTACCATCACGACATGGAGCACTGTCCACTTAACTATGAGCAGGTTTATTGATTAATTGACTTTAAACTGACTTGGAAGGAAGTGTATAAGGGACGACTGTGTAATGTATTTTGTACTCCGACGATGCCCCATGTTACTGGGTGAAAGAGCATAGCATGCTTTGACTGTGGAGTGTATCGTTTCTGTCATTGTCCGTTTTGGCATGATATATGTTCAAGGATGTCTTTTATGAAGATGACCAGGACTAACGGTTTTCTGTATTTACATAATATGGGTAGTCAAACAGACATCTGCGACTGGGGAACATACAGCAGCAGTCAAAACCACTGGCCAGATGTTGACAGTCCAACATGTTCTACACTTTACATATGCACATCGGTGTCCATTGTAGGACTCCAAAAATTTACCCATTTGAGACATGAAACAGCTGCGGCGACCCAGACGGTGTACAGCCGTGACTACGGTACAGCTTTACATATGCATATGCACCACCAGCGTGTTCAAGGTTGATGACAACAGTCCATGAAATGCAGGACATATGAACAGAAATCCACAGATTGTCGTGTCCATATAAGTGCGTCCACATCCCAGTCCCGCACACATGAAGGATGTGTAATGTGTACCGTGGAGGGTTGCAGCCATGGGATCCTGGGTATGCAAAATTGGGGCTCGGTGTTGTTTGGCAGATAATCCGTTGTCCCGCCCCATGGGAGGGATGTGGGTATAGCCCGTGCTTTACTCCCCACCAATGATGCAAAGCATCCACCAGATAATGTTAAAGCAGGTGTGAAATGTGTACAGCCCTATATTACTGTCCAGTAGGCAATTCCCATGGATGGACAGGTGTACGACCAAGATGGCACCCATAACTGGAAACCTGGTGGAATTACACAGCTGCAGTAAGGCATAACACAGGAAATACAGATAGGGAGTACAGTAGATACTCCCCATACCAAGTCAGAACGCCGTGCGAATACCGGCGGACACAGCACTCGATCTGCCAGCAACAAAACGGGGAGCACTCGCTACCATACAGCGGAACAGATGGGCGACTTGTGGAACACATACTAATGGCACCCTAACAACGTCAAGTAGGATATGTAAGCTATGGCATTCCCACCTATAAAGAAGACATGCTTCAATGAATACATAGGGGATCAACATGTTCCGGTGGTGTTATGTTGACAGTACAGTGACGGATATGTCCTATTGGCATACCTCACAAGTGTACCTCATTACGAGGAATGTACCTCATTTGGGGTCGTAAAATAATCATGTTCCTCGAAGTTCCTCAAAGTTCCACATTGAAAGAGTCAGTCACACATGCAGTGTTAGGAATTTATTTAAGTGAAATCCATGTGAAATCATATAG
>NW_025049976.1:0-13467 GCF_019279795.1 Protopterus annectens
TCCCTTTAAAAATGCTAAATAGTTAATCCAAAAAAAATCATCGGGGGAAAACATCCCAAAGGCCAAAATGGCCCTTTAAAAATTTTAAAAAAAAAAAAACTTTTCCCCCACTTTTTTTTAAACGCAGCAAAAAGGGCCCCTTTAAAAAAAAAAAAAAAATTTTTAAAAGGCAAATGGCACTAAATTTTTGTGGGGGAAGGAGGGGGTAACCCAGGGGGGCCATTTAGTAGGCAATCCTATGCGTAAATGAGGATAAGGATAGTGAATCCCAGTTTTCCCAGCATGTGAGCCATGTCCCAAGAGTGTAAGAGTAGGGAGTAGGTGAGTAGTAGAGAGAATATAGGTGACATCATGAGGGGGGTGTGTCAGACAGGCAGTAAGCTAATTGGAGCACACAGTGTCTTATGTTTGCTTTGAGTTGCTCTAGGATTGCAAGAGGCATGCTCTACAGTTGTCCTGTATTTGAAAAACCTCAAACCAAAGGTGCATTAACAATGTTAAAGATAGGAAACTCCTTACAAAACATGCACACACAGTGTGTGCGCAAGCTTGCACTTGTTTGTGAAGGCCTTCCGGGCGAAAACAGAAAGGCAAAAAGGAAGGAAAAAGAAGCTAGTAGGAAGTTAACCAAGTAGAACTAGCAGGAAGTTTCCAGGTGAAATATATAAGAATCAGCCAGTTACACAGGCAGCAGACTAGCTCCAGCCCAGCCCAGCACTTTAAACTCTGCAAACAGCATTCCCCCTATATTTTTTCCCAAGAACTCTGCAACACTGCAGAGTATACAAAGAGGGAAAAGCTTAAAAAGCTTAAGTCAGATGTACAAAATAAGTTAGGGGCTCGCTCTGCTATCATAAAACCAACATGTGCAAGGTGCTGAGGGTGGTGGATGTTGTGAATGCTGCTGAGCAACCCAAGCAGTGAGGAGAGACAGAGAAGGCTGGTACAGACCCAGGATAACCTACCAGGGGCTAAGCATGAGCTGGAGATAGTGGAGCACAAAATCATAGGGCGGACAGAGACCTCCTACAGCAACAACAACCATTGTTGAGCTGTGCCAGCCACACTCTCACATTAATAGAACTAACAGGAGGGGAAACCCCATCCCAGTGGATACTCGGGAAGGTATGTGTTGGCTTAAAAATACTAGCTACAGGTACCTTCCTAAAGACCAACTGGTGATATGATGGGGATTTCACAGGCATCAGCATCCAGGGTACTCCACCAATTCCTGGATGCCATAAATGCCAGTGACCACATATATCTCCCCAATTCCCGCGGAGGCATTGACTAGCAATATGCATGCGCTTCCGTACCAAATAGCAGAATAACCACTGAGGTAGTGGGTGGAATAGACTACATGCACATATTAATGCGATCAAAGCACCACACCAGTGAGCTGGGTAGGGTCTTACATCAACCGCGAAGGGCTTCCCTCCATCAACTGCCAGGTCGTGTGCATGCCTCATAGGGCATAATAATGAGCCGCTATGTGTGTGTGTGCTGGCTGGCCCTGAAGCTATCATCGATTCCCACATCTGGCATCTGACACAGCTGTACCAGAGATTTGCGTCAATTGGGGACATCCCCTGATGGTCACCTAGTGGGGGATGCTGATGATACGCGACTGAGCCATGGCTGACACTCCATCAGAAATGCATACACACCTGAACAAGAACTCCATAATGAGGCATATGCACAAACAAGAAAACATAATTGAGCATGTGTTTGGGATGCTCAAGTCACGGTTCCGGGTGTGCCTAGACACATCTGGTGGAGCTTCCTTGCAGTACTCACCATCTACATGTACCCAAATTGTTATGGTATGTGCTTATGCTACACAATATGATCCTCATGGAAACAACTTGCAGCAGGAAATCGAGGCATAGGGCAGACTAGGCCAAACAGCCCCCACCATTGCTACAAGGCCTGTACAGGCACAGCATGACTCAGAGGAGGAAATCAACAACCTGTGCTTACCCCAGTAGGCAGAAGGAGGCGCTGCCCAGTATGCCCTGGCCTTGGCAAAAGAGGCAACGCGATAGCACAAGGGCTACACTGACTCAATAGGAACCCTGGAGAATGACATCTCTCTCTCTGACTCACAGCGCATTACAGTGATAAAAGGGATGCCTAACTTTGACACCTACTCTGTCTTCAAACATGTATAGGAGTGTACTCTGTGCATCTGACATACATAGTAAGCCCTGCAGCACCACCTGAGGCATGAGTGCCCTATTTTAAAGCAATATAAAGCACTACTAAGCACATTTTACCAGTATTGAGCATATATAAATACAATTGTGAAGGCCGCGACTGGCGCCAATCCACGCATCGCCGGGCAACGCCAGGCAAGAAGTTGGACAAAGGTGGGCAAAAGTCGCAGCAGAAGTCAGATAAACACGGGTTACACCTGTCTTTACTGTTCCCTTAACCAGTCAGGTCTGCCCAGCAGGAAAATAAAAAGCAGTGATACAGGGCTCTCAAACTCAGGATACTGTGCACTATAGTCACAGTACTGAACCACTAAGCCATGACAGCATTTCACTGGCACAGACACAATGTAAGTCACTCACACATACCAATTGGGGGGGGGTGACATACCTAACCATCACAGCCAGCAGGACAATTGTAGACAAATGCAAACTACAAACAAATGTTGGGTATCATGCCCTCTGAAGAGTGCATATGAGAACTCCCCCCAGGCCTATGCAGACCGGGAGCAACAGCAGGCCAGGCAGTGTGATGTATGGGTTGGGTAGGCAGCATGAAGTCACAAACTAATATGCATGTAATTGGAAGCTAAGGGTCTGTAGTACAGTGGTATGCCTCAAGCCAGTATGATAGGCAACAGCATTACAGATTGAAATGGAGTAATTTTCTTTTTGTACAGCAGTGTAGGCTCTAGCAAAATGTGGGTATAAGTGTCAGATGTAATTCTTCCCTCATCATATGTACACCCACAGTAACAACTCAGGTGTGCTCCCGGTAGAAATGCTTAATGCAAATAATAGCTGTCCTGGCTGTATGTAGAAATGTTGATAAGTCTATGCAAATTGACTCATGGAAGCCCTGCAGGCACAGCATGCTTCCTGTCAATGTACAACACAAAGCAAGTGGAGCCCTGTAAGTAAAAACCAACTCTGAATTTCCCTTTCTACACACATATATAGTATATATATATGCCCATAGTGTAAGGCATGCTCACACACTCCCTAAAACAAATTTAACAAATGTCAGTCAACAACATACTGAAAAGTCATACTCAAGTAGCATGCTCACACACTTAAAACAAACAAAGCCGAAATTTTTAGTCAACAACATACTGAAAGGTCATACTGAGCATTGCTCACACACATAGGCCGTATGTCTGAGTACAGCAAGGCCACACATATCTGGCAGTTGCAATTCTTACTCCAGACACATGTCACTATTCACCAATCCTGCCTTGCACACACAGTGATATGAACAACAGACCCATGCCATGCAATATATTGGACCCTGTCATAATCAAACTATGTAATACAAGTACTTAACTTGTTCAAAGAAAGTGAAAATCCAAAGAAGATCAATAAATCTCCAATCAGTATCATCAAGAAACAATGAGCCACTTTCTAACATTATCCAAGCCATGCTCTGGCGAAAATATTGCCAAAGAGTCCATAGAGAACCATGAAGCTTTAGCTATGCGTCAAGTAAAATATCAATGTAAACTCATTATGTTCTGAGTCAGTGCAAAGTGTAAATGAATACATGTACATCACTGACATTGCCAACATCTTGTCAGACAGGTTCATACATATTTACCCCCCCTCTCACTGACAAAAGGGCCCATTACCATACTCTGAGATTGAGAAAAGCCAGAAATCACATATACAATGGTTAAACAACTCTATCCAAACCTAAAAACACAGTGTCTATGGGATGACATGGTGTCCCTGGCTGTGTCATATGTGAACTCCAAAACAAACAGACCCTGCACCTGAACAGTCTGTTGAGACTCACCCTCTGTACAGGATATGAAACTGTTGAATGGGTTACAGCAACGGTTTTGCAGCAATAACTCCACAAGTGTTGGTGCAATAAATAGACCGGCTTGGGAACTATTGTCTTATAAGCCTAATAAATTTGATCTGCAAGGCCATAGAGTCCATCATTATGGAACTCATAAACAGAGCTATTGGGAGCCTACAAACACCCAACCTATCCATTTTGGTTTGGTCAGGGGCAGATCATGGTCCCTAAACCTGCTAGATAGAAGTTTTCTACAAGGCTGCAGTTACCCAGGACATACATCAATGAAATGAGCTCCACACACGGCCTACACTTAGACCTTGAAAAGCCCTTTTCCAACATCCCACACATATGTCATATCCACAAAAATCAACAACCTGTGCATAAACATGTATGTCATCTGATGGATTGCCAACTGGGGTGAACTAGTGATAGATCCCCAACAAGGTAAGAATTGTGGTCTCCCCTGTTGTACTGTAAGCTGGTAACAACCAAGCGTCCCCCATGGCTTAGTCCTGGGACCCCTCCTGTCTGGGTGTATACTTCTTTCAGAAATACAGTCAAACACCGGGGGCTATGGTTAGCAAAGTTTGTGGGATGACTGCAAAAAGGTTGTCGCTAATCGAATGTTTGGGATAACAGAGACATCCTTAAAAAGGGTCTCTAGGCCAGACAGATGTGGTATCAAAATTATGGCCTCGGCGAGCTACAGTCGCATACAAATACCACATAGGTACCTACACCCTAAATATGGAGGTAATAATAAGGGATCTATGGACACATGTGGATAGTCATCTCTACTTCCAGGAAACACATTCACAAAGTGGTTAGAAAATCAGTGCTATGTGTTCCCACAAATTGCCAAGGTCTTTGCATGTAGGTCAAAGGAGGTTCCTCTACTCATCCAGTCATCAGACCCATCAGAGAGTATCATGGCAACACTTATACGATGAATCTGACTAGGCACCTTCAGCAGCTGAAAGACCACTGTGGTACCTCAACAAGAGGATTACTGGCCTCAGACGAGTTGCCCCATGCAACAAGACTGAAGTTAACTTAATCTGTACTCTTCTGCATACTGTCTACTCAGGCAATCTCTGCCCAACAGACCAGGTATCCATGTCCAATGAGGAACTGATGTGCATGCTCTATCTGAAGTAAACCCAAACTCACTGTGCCACATGCTCTAGGGATATAATCATCACCAAACAATAAATAGAACATGTTGGAGGGATACATTACTAACTCACAGACTTCCCTTGCTTTGAGACAGGCTTACAACTCACATTGCTGAGTCCTCACGGGATTTTCACTCTTCCAGAGGAGCCTTGATGAGTGTATGTGAAACTGAACTGTCACACCATGGATCACTTCATCAGCCTCTACTACACAGAGGCATATAGGGAACTAACCCAGCATGTGTGGTGACAGCTGCACACCCTCTGGCCATACTAATATATGCCTTCAGCAAGATAGCCTATTACCTACCCATGTACCTATATATATGTAAGGGAACACAGTAGAATAAGCCAAAGATGGATGAGGCAGGAGATGTATGTAAGAGGGTGACCATGACGGGGAGCCATCTAGGACTGTCCCACCCAGCACATCCCAATGGCACAAAAGACATGTGAGGTGCACACTTCTCCCACCCACTGTACATATACATAACAGCCACCAAAGTATCTGTAAGTTATTACAGTGTATGTGTGGTCCATGCCTACTGTACAACATATGACTGTACAATGAAGGCCATACCAAGATACAACTACTTCTAGGTCTGTAGACATGTACCTGACACATAGGTTCATAGGTATGTAGTAGTGAATATCTTCATTGAAGGCATATATATTAGCTTCAGGGCAAGTTGTGCAGCTTTCATCACCCCATTGGTTAGTCTCCTAAGTCCTAGTTCTAATAGTTAGTACCCTAAGCCCCTTTCTAGTGGAGCTGCTGATGTGATGCCTGGCGTGAATTGTCTGTTGTCTCATCTACCTCATGGCCAAGGTTCCTATTGAAGAGTGTCAGCAAGGGGCTCTGTCTCATGTACATTGGGATTCTGTTCCACAGTAAGGCAAGTGTCTGGGATGGTACTCTATCCCACCAGCGTGTTGTATTCATTGTTGTGATGAGGTTCATATCCCTGGAGTGTGTAGTGTGACTCAGTTTTGTTACATTCCCAGAATGGGGCATGTTCAATAAGTTATGTGTTGGACATGGCTCTGTATGTTAGGCAGAGTGTGCCTCTGAGTAGGCGGCATGCAATGCAGATTTAGTTTTTTACCTGTTGTTGTGTTGCATAACACAACTATTTTGAGGCCGGTAATCCTCTTGGTGAGGTACCTCTGTGGTCTCTCCAGCTGCTGGATATGCTTAGTCGACTACATCCAAAATGGTGCATTGTACTCAATGATGGGTCTGATGACTTAAGAGTAGAGGCCAAATTTCACTACCTCCTTTTGATCCTGATGCAAGACTCTTTGTTGATTAGGTGGGCCACATAGGATTTCCCTAATCACTTTGGCAACATGGTTGTCAACAGCGAAAGATGTTGCCACTAATCTACTTGTGTCCCCAGATCCCTTATTACCTGTTGTCAGTTTTTAGGGTAACACCTATGGTGGTAGCTCTAGGTAGGTACTATGTTTTCCCAAAGGGATTACTATGCATTCTTTTCATGACATTGAGCTTCAGGCCATGATTCTGACACCACACATCTGTCTCATAGGAGTCCCTTCTGGAGAACACTCTGTGTCATCCAGGGAATCTATTATGGCAAACACTTTACAGTTCTCAGAAAACGTGAAGTCAATCTCACAACCCTCCTGTGTTATGGCATGTACTTTTGAGGAGTCTATACTAAACAGGAGGGGCCCCAAGACTGAGCCCTGGGGACACCAGTTGTTGCTCCGGTTTAGAGTCTGACATGTAGACAGCAACTGCTTAATTTGTGGGATCTATATCTAGCAGAGCCAGTTTGCAATCCATCTTGTGATGTATGGATTTATACTGCCCAGGTTGGTGAGTTCATCTATGATACCTGACTGGGAATGGTGTCAAAAAGGCCTGTAGCGAGGGTATAGGTAGGCTGTGTGGAGCTCCCTTTCAATCATCATCTGTAGGCTGGGTAACTGTCTCAAAGAAATCCACCCAGTTCGGGAGGTGATCTGCATTTGACAAAGACAGACTGGGTGTGCTCAACTGTGTGAAGGTTTCCAATGTCTTTATTGTTGACTTCCATTGTGATTGAAACAGCTCCTATTGCCTTGGCAGATCAGACTCTGCTAGGCCTGGCATAGAGCATGAATGCCAAGGGTCTTTTGTGGCTCCACCCCTGTGGAGTGGGAAGAACATTGCTGTGCAACATTCTATGGGTACATATCCTGTAGAGGGGATGTAGAGAGAGGTGTAGGTATCCTTGATGAATATGGATACATCCCCACCCTATGTGCTATAATCCAGGTTCTGATGCTGGAAGTTATGGAATGAGTAGTATCCTGGTAGTGCTGGTGTGCTCTCTCTGAGCCTTGAACTAGGTTTCTCTTGGGTTACTGCACAGATATCCTCGCCAATATTCTCCATACTGAGAAGTGCCTCGAGTGTGTGCAATGTTCACAGCAATGAGTAGCATTTAGTCACTTTGTGGTTATTTGTAAGTTGGTTACAGGGTTTAGTTTGTCCTGAGGATGACTGGTGTTCCACACCTGAAGTCAAAGCCTCATTGGTCCGATCCAACCATAAGCTAATTATCCTACATATCCACATTCTGCCCCCAACCCCCATAAAGGAAACCATGTTAAACAATTCTCCAAAGCCAACTTCATGCTTCTAAGACAGCTAAAGTGGTGAACTTCATGACACCCATGCAGATGGACAATACAGTTATGACTACTGAATCCTACACAATTGCACTTTTATAAAGTACTCATATGTGCCCAGGTGTACGTGATGCGATGTTATCCCAAACAGAACCAAGACGCTTAAGTATCCTCCAAAAAAGGAAGCCAATCTGGTGGTCCCCTGCCATAAAACAAACTAAAATGTACAACAGAAGGAAGAAACTGTTACAGTAAGAGAGTAAAATCCCATGAGTGGAGGAGGCCTCTGGTCAGCCCTCAGTAAGAAGCTGCGATCCCTGATAAAATCCTCCAAAGCTAGTTACAGGCAAAACAAAATCGCCACTGATCTCTAAAGACAACCTTACAAAGCATTCTTGGTAGCTTTTACAAATGTCAAGAATCTCAATGGCAACACTCAGATCTGCTCTGAGTTACAGCACAATGGGCACTAAATATGCAGACCCAACTGATATTACCCAACATCCTGGTAGATAGGTTCAATGCTAATTTTACCCCCTCTCACCCATGAAAGAACCCACATCTCTATACCGAAGAATGCAAAGTTCCTGTAATCACGGCTGCACAGGTAAAACCATATACACTCTCCAAAAGCCAGGAATACAGCATCCATGGGACTAGATTAACATCCCAGCCAGCTGTGGTTCTACATGAACTACAGAAATGCGGTTCAACTGGCACCACACCCAAGTACCATGTTCAGTCATAGCCTCACTTCAAGCTTTGTGCCTGCTGAATGGTGCACAGTGGCCTTTATCCCACTACACAAGGGGAGCCACCACGTGCTCCTCGAACTAGTAGCCCCATTAGCCTGATGAGCCTGGTCTGCAAGGCCATGGAACGTGATCATCATGGGACTTATAAACAAAAGACATTGGTAATCTCCAAAACTCCCTGACCCCAACCAGTTTGGAGGTTTGTAAAAGGCAGATCCTGTCTCCTAAACCTGATAGACTTCTTTGAAGCAGTGCACCAAAGCCGTAGACAAGGGTAAGGTGGTTCACACAGCCTATCTAGATCTTGCCAAGGCTTTCAACACCGGCCCCTCCACTCTGGAATTATAGATAAACTCACTTCAAACTAGGTATAAATCCCTATGTCACAAGATGGGCTGCCAAATGGATCACTGACAGAACCCCACACTGTGAAAAGTAGCAGACTCCAAATCCGATTTCAGACCTAGTGACAAGTGAGAGTACCACAGGGTTCAGTCCTGTGTCCTGTCACTGTTTGGTATCTACTTCCCTGAAGTACAGGCTAACACAGAAGGTCTTTGGCTAATGAAGTTCCCAGATGACAGCAAACTAGGAGCCATAATCAAAACTACTAATGATGTGGACATCCTACAAAAGGGCCTCTACTGAGACAGAGATGCCTGGTGTCAAAACCATGGCCTCAAGCTCAATTCCAAAAAGCTCATTGTCATCCCCTTTGGTAAAAAAACTCTGTACCCATGAACTACAACATAGGCAGTAGTATACTCTAACACCCGGAAGTGTGATAAGAGACCTTGGGACACAGGTGGACAGTAGTCCTCCTTTGATAATCACATCGCCATACAGTAGTCAGGAAGTACTGCTACGTAGCACGCCGCATCACAAAAGGTTACTCATGCAGGAAAAAAAGAGGTCATTGTTCTCCTCCTACTCATCACCTCATTAGATCCATTATAGAGCACAATGCCCCCTTTTGGTATGTCCCTCAGAAGACATCTACAACAAACTTGAAAGGGCCGCAAAATACCTCACAAAGAGGATTACTGGCCTCAAACACATGCCCTACACAGACCGTCTCAAAAAACTCCAGCTTTACTCTGTCACATATCACCTACTCAGAGTGATCTCTACCTAACATACAAAGCTTATGGTCAAACCTAGAGCTGTTTGGACATGCTCCACTTAAAGAAATCCCAATCCCTCCTAGAGCTACACACACCTAGGGACATAAACCTTTGTCACCACAATAAACAGAACATGCCTGAGGGATATATTCCTTGTCCCGAGAGACTTCCCATACTCCAGAATAAACTACCTATCTATATCAAAAAGCTCCTCATTAGCACTCTTCAAGAAAAATCTTGATAATTGGATGTGGAAATAGGAAATTCACCCCTATGGATCACTTGCATCTCTGCTCGACAGTGGCATTACAGGTAAATAAATTTCTTGGGTGGCTTAAAAGCAAGGGATACCTTTTTGGCTGGAGCATGTATAGGGGCCCCAGGGCCGATAGCCTAGTACTCTACCTATGAACAAACCCTATGAACCTATGAACCTTTGAGCCTCTGGCCCAAAAGGTGCTGCATATGGGGGACAGCAAGAGCCTTGGCCAGTATTCAGAAGCGCTAGGGGCGACAGCCTATGCAAACCATCTGTATGGCAGAGGCAACGCAGGCTTGTCTATCATGTCATCACAGGCAAACAGAGAGTGGATCCTTTCTGAATGACAATCCAGAAGCTCAGCCAGTTGTTGAAGTTTATGCCCAAGCTTCCTTTCTGTTATATTGCAGTATCAAGTGTAGGTGAAGGTAAGATGCTACTCATAGGTCAGGTCATACCAGCCTGCTGGCATGGATGCATACAGCTACTATATATTTCTTGTCATGTTGTCCTGGGAGGTATAAGTTCAGATCATTCACACTTCGACATGTACTAAAAGAACACGCCATATATGTACCTGTTCTGGGAGTGATGTTAGTGCTTGTGTTATGTGGCGGATCATAGCACCCTGACAAACAACTGACAGTAACTCCCTTCCTGTCCAGCTGGAGTGAGTGGAACTTATCTGTGTGCCAACGCACAACTATCGCGAAGTCACTCTATTATTAGTGTGTTGGTATGTTGTTTTGCCTTAGGGTCTGCTGTTGTGAGGCACACTGCTTTGGTGTATTATGTGTTTTCCGCGTGTGCTTGGAGGTGCATGTTGCTTCGTTTGTCTGCTTAGGAGGACACTCTCTCTTTTTCAGATTAATATTTGTATTCTCCGAGTATGGTAATGTGTATTTATGTGTATGTTTTGCTGGTGCTTATATTGTAGGTCTATGTGTGACTGTTGGTGTTGTGGTTGTATGACCCTACTCCTCTTGACTGTATTGTCCAGTATTGGGTTGACAGAGCTTAGCCACCGGTTTGACCCTGTGTGTGCCAGCATGTGGTGCATCAACCCATATATGATATGGTCATGGCCTATGCATACAATACACTCATAATGCACCTAGTATGATAAGCCTGCTGAGGTTAGAAAATGTGAAAAACTTTTAGCAACTGTCAGCAAGTAATGTCTGTATTGCACCCTGTAACTCCATATTGCTTAGTTAGCTGAAGTGTAAAGACTTAGTTTGGATTAAGAACCCCTGACTTGCCAACTGTGTGTGTGTGTGTGTGTGTGTGTGTGTGTGTGTGTGTGTGTGTGTGTGTGTGTGTGTGTGTGTGTCTGTCTCTCCCTGGGGAGAGAGCAACCTTTTTGGAGACTACTCACACCCCTTAAAAGTGGTATACTCATCTTTGTCAAGTCTGATGATGTCACCATCCTACAAATATACCTGTGGAAAGGTGAAATCCCAGTCATGTGTATAGCGTGTCATGTAAATGTGTACTGTTGTAGTATCATAATGTATTTAGGTAGGGGTTTGAATCCTGCACTTGCCCACTGTGAGTGTGTGTGTCCCCCCTGGGGAGGAGCAACCTTTTTGGAGACTACTCTTCACACCGCTTTAAAAGTGGCCTTGATACCTATCTTTGTCAAGTCTGATGATGTCATCATCCTACAATAAATATACTCCTGCTGGAAAGATGAAACCACCAATGTGTATAGCATGTTGTGTAAATGTGTACTCGCTGTGAGTATCGTAATGCAGTTGGGTAGGCCTTTTGAATCCTGTAACTTGCTGAGTGTCGTTTGTCTCCCTGGAGAGGAGCAGCCCTTTTTGAGACTTAACCCTTCTACCACCCCTTAAAAGTGGTATACTCATCCGTTTAAGTCTGATGATGTTACCTATCTCTGACAAATATACCTGTGGAAAGGTGAAATCTTACTAATGTGTATAGCGCGTCGTGTAAATGCATGCTGCTGTAATATCATAATGTAGTTAGGAAGGAGTTTGAGATCATCGCCTACTTTGGCCCTACTGTGTGTGTGTGTGTTCCAGGTGTGTGGGAGTGTGTGTGACACCGTTGGTCAATACCGCAGAGTGGGTTTTGAAGTTTTTCTAGTGTATGATACATATCACAATGACAACTATCAGAGCGGTAATACTATGTAAGGTAGCTGTAGAGGCAAAGCTTATACATACATGTGACCTGAATTATTTCATAGAGTGGGTGCTCTGCTTTCTCCATGAAGGTGCATCGGTTATCTTTTGCCAGAGCTGCGGTTTACCTGGCACTTTCCAGAGACCTTATGGGTCACTTCTGTAGCAGCGTTTGTGACAGAAGCTTAGCCACAGCAGTTATCCCACAAACTACGTCTTCTGCTCTACATCCACCAATCATGGTTTCTATTGAAGAGTGTGAGTGAGGGTTTTATGCTTTGAGGTATATTTGAATCCTGTCTCCAAAGCAAGCGCTAAAAGCCCTAAGTAAAAGATGACTAATCATTACAGGTGTGCAACAACCTCTGTGGATCTGCATGCAAACCCTCTATTGCTTATGTGCTCCACAGGAGGGATTTCCAAAACCTTTTGGTAATGTGATTATGAAAGGGTAGATGACTCAAACTTACATGGCTCTATATGTGTATGTGCAGTAATCGTTCCTTCACATTTTGGGGGCTTACTACCTATGTGGTACTCTGGGGATACTTTTGTTTTCTAAAAGTGGATAACTATGAGTGCTTTGGCTTATAGCTTTTAGCATGAGTTTGACACCAGGTTTCTGTCTCTATCCATACCCTTTTTGGAGGATGTATGTGTGTCATCTAGAGACTAAAGTATAGCCCACAGTATGCATTTTCCACTCAAACGTAAGTAGACGCATATCCCTACTTTGTTTGTTTGTACCTAAGAAAGCTTATATGCTGTACTCAAGGAGTGGTTCCAGGACTGAGTGCAGGTGAATACCTACTGAAAGTGTTACTGGCATAGAATTGCAAGCACATGGAGGCTGCAAATGTTACTGTTTGTCCCTCCATCTGTGCGTCCAGTTGTCAATCCATCATCTAACAATCGCTTTAAGTATTGAAGTCTGTTGAGGTTGCTGGTGTATAATACCAGAATGTGGGATAGGGTATGAATTGCTAGGGTGAGCTATGTAGCCTGGTACAACTGTGTGGACCTTTGCCCTTCCTGCCTATAGCCCATTGCGAACTGGCTTTAGAAGTCTACTTAGTGTAGGAGCCATGATCTGGCTCTTTAGAGAACCCTAAGTGGGTATGGTTACCTGCAGTGTTTGCAGGTTCATGACCATACCGTCTCCCTGCCTAATGAGTTCCACAATACTGTACTCCATAGCCTTTCAGATAACTTGTTTGTCTGGCTCATAAGTTGAGGGTTTCAGGATCTGTTTTAGTTCTACATAATCAATTTATATTAACATTGCACTGGGTGTGTGAGGGTGGACGGATTAGAATAAAATATAATGAGAGGATCAGCCCAGGTTTA